>NW_026988791.1:0-113269 GCF_030222135.1 Aotus nancymaae
CACACAATTGACAACCGTTCTGTTAGATAGCTGCGTTTTGGATTTAGAAGCAGATATTTCCCTGTGCTTACTGCTGTTTCTTCCATATGCCGGTAATGGGCTGAAAACGTCTGTTTTGGGACTCTGCAGAGAAAGTGTTTGCAGACTGCTGAATCCACACAAGGGTTTAACTCTGGAAGTTGAGTGCACACATTGACAACTGTTCTGTTAGATAGCTGCGTTTTGGATTTAGAAGCAGATATTTCCCTGTGCTTACTGCTGTTTCTTCCATATGCCGGTAATGGGCTGAAAACGCCTGTTTTGGGACTCTGCAGAGAAAGTGTTTGCAGACTGCTGAATCCACACACGGGTTTAACTCTGGAAGTTGAGTGCACACATTGACAACTGTTCTGTTAGATAGCTGCGTTTTGGATTTAGAAGCAGATATTTCCCTGGGCTTACTGTTGTTTCTTCCATATGCCGGTAATGGGCTGAAAACGCCTGTTTTGGGACTCTGCAGAGAAAGTGTTTGCAGACTGCTGAATCCACACACGGGTTTAACTCTGGAAGTTGAGTGCACACATTGACAACCGTTCTGTTAGATAGCTGCGTTTTGGATTTAGAAGCAGATATTTCCCTGTGCTTACTGCTGTTTCTTCCATATGCCGGTAATGGGCTGAAAACGCCTGTTTTGGGACTCTGCAGAGAAAGTGTTTGCAGACTGATGAATCCACACACGGGTTTAACTCTGGAAGTTGAGTGCACACATTGACAACCGTTCTGTTAGATAGCTGTGTTTTGGATTTAGAAGCAGATATTTCCCTGGGCTTACTGCTGTTTCTTCCATATGCCGGTAATGGGCTGAAAACGCCTGTTTTGGGACTCTGCAGAGAAAGTGTTTGAAGACTGCTGAATCCACACACGGGTTTAACTCTGGAAGTTGAGGGCACACATTGAGAACCGTTCTGTTAGATAGCTGCGTTTTGGATTTAGAAGCAGATATTTCCCTGTGCTTACTGCTGTTTCTTCCATATGCCGGTAATGGGCTGAAAACGCCTGTTTTGGGACTCTGCAGAGAAAGTGTTTGCAGACTGCTGAATCCACTCACGGGTTTAACTCTGGAAGTTGAGTGCACACATTGACAACCGTTCTGTTAGATAGCTGCGTTTTGGATTTAGAAGCAGATATTTCCCTGGGCTTACTGCTGTTTCTTCCATATGCCGGTAGTTGGCTGATAACGCCTGCTTTGGGACTCTGCAGAGAAAGTGTTTGCAGACTGCTGAATCCACACACGGGTTTAACTCTGGAAGTTGAGTGCACACATTGACAACCGTTCTGTTAGATAGCTGCGTTTTGGATTTAGAAGCAGATATTTCCCTGTGCTGACTGCTGTTTCTTCCATATGCCGGTAATGGGCTGAAAACGCCTGTTTTGGGACTCTGCAGAGAAAGTGTTTGCAGACTGCTGAATCCACACAGGGGTTTAACTCTGGAAGTTGAGTGCACACATTGACAACCGTTACTGTTAGATAGCTGCGTTTTGGATTTAGAAGCCGATATTTCCCTGGGCTTACTGCTGTTTCTTCCATATGCCGGTAATGGGCTGAAAACGCCTGTTTTGGGACTCTGCAGAGAAAGTGTTTGAAGACTGCTGAATCCACACACGGGTTTAACTCTGGAAGTTGAGTGCACACATTGAGAACCGTTCTGTTAGATAGCTGCGTTTTGGATTTAGAAGCAGATATATCCCTGTGCTTACTGCTGTTTCTTCCATATGCCGGTAATGGGCTGAAAACGTCTGTTTTGGGACTCTGCAGAGAAAGTGTTTGCAGACTGCTGAATCCACACACGGGTTTAACTCTGGAAGTTGAGTGCACACATTGACAACCGTTCTGTTAGATAGCTGCGTTTTGGAATTAGAAGCAGATATTTCCCTGTGCTTACTGCTGTTTCTTCCATATGCCGGTAATGGGCTGAAAACGCCTGTTTTGGGACTCTGCAGAGAAAGAGTTTGCAGACTGCTGAATCCACACACCGGGTTTAACTCTGGAAGTTGAGTGCACACATTGACAACCGTTCTGTTAGATAGCTGCGTTTTGGATTTAGAAGCAGATATTTCCCTGTGCTGACTGCTGTTTCTTCCATTATGCCGGTAATGGGCTGAAAACGCCTGTTTTGGGACTCTGCAGAGAAAGCGTTTGCAGACTGCTGAATCCACACACGGGTTTAACTCTGGAAGTTGAGTGCACACATTGACAACCGTTCTGTTAGATAGCTGCGTTTTGGATTTAGAAGCAGATATTTCCCTGGGCTTACTGCTGTTTCTTCCATATGCCAGTAATGGGCTGAAAACGCCTGTTTTTGGACTCTGCAGAGAAAGTGTTTGCAGACTGCTGAATCCACACACGGGTTTAACTCTGGAAGTTGAGTGCACACATTGACAACCGTTCTGTTAGATAGCTGCGTTTTGGATTTAGAAGCAGATATTTCCCTGTGCTTACTGCTGTTTCTTCCATATGCCGGTAATGGGCTGAAAACGCCTGTTTTGGGACTCTGCAGAGAAAGTGTTTGCAGACTGCTGAATCCACACACGGGTTTAACTCTGGAAGTTGAGTGCACACATTGACAACCGTTCTGTTAGATAGCTGCGTTTTGGATTTAGAAGCAGATATTTCCCTGTGCTGACTGCTGTTTCTTCCTTAAGCCGGTAATGGGCTGAAAATGCCTGTTTTGGGACTCTGCAGAGAAAGTGTTTGCAGACTGCTGAATCCACACACGGGTTTAACTCTGGAAGTTGAGTGCACACATTGACAACCGTTCTGTTAGATAACTGCGTTTTGGATTTAGAAGCAGATATTTCCCTGTGCTTACTGCTGTTTCTTCCATATGCCGGTAATGGGCTGAAAACGCCTGTTTTGGGACTCTGCAGATAAAGTGTTTGCAGACTGCTGAATCCACACACGGGTTTAACTCTGGAAGTTGAGTGCACACATTGACAACCGTTCTGTTAGATAGCTGCGTTTTGGATTTAGAAGCAGATATTTCCCTGTGCTTACTGCTGTTTCTTCCATATGCCGGTAATGGGCTGAAAACGCCTGTTTTGGGACTCTGCAGAGAAAGTGTTTGCAGACTGCTGAATCCACACACGGGTTTACCTCTGGAAGTTGAGTGCACACATTGACAACCGTTCTGTTAGATAGCTGCGTTTTGGATTTAGAAGCAGATATTTCCCTGTGGTGACTGCTGTTTCTTCCTTAAGCCGGTAATGGGCTGAAAACGCCTGTTTTGGGACTCTGCAGAGAAAGTGTTTGCAGACTGCTGAATCCACACAGGGGTTTAACTCTGGAAGTTGAGTGCACACATTGACAAACCGTTCTGTTAGATAGCTGCGTTTTGGATTTAGAAGCCGATATTTCCCTGTGCTTACTGCTGTTTCTTCCATATGCCGGTAATGGGCTGAAAACGCCTGTTTTGGGACTCTGCAGAGAAAGTGTTTGCAGACTGATGAATCCACACACGGGTTTAACTCTGGAAGTTGAGTGCACACATTGACAACCGTTCTGTTAGATAGCTGCGTTTTGGATTTAGAAGCAGATATTTCCCTGGGCTTACTGCTGTTTCTTCCATATGCCGGTAGTTGGCTGATAACGCCTGTTTTGGGACTCTGCAGAGAAAGTGTTTCCAGACTGCTGAATCCACACACGGGTTTAACTCTGGAAGTTGAGTGCACACATTGACAACTGTTCTGTTAGATAGCTGCGTTTTGGATTTAGAAGCAGATATTTCCCTGTGCTGACTGCTGTTTCTTCCATATGCCGGTAATGGGCTGAAAACGCCTGTTTTGGGACTCTGCAGAGAAAGTGTTTGCAGACTGCTGAATCCACACACGGGTTTAACTCTGGAAGTTGAGTGCACACATTGACAACCGTTCTGTTAGATAGCTGTGTTTTGGATTTAGAAGCAGATATTTCCCTGGGCTTACTGCTGTTCCTTCCATATGCCGGTAATGGGCTGAAAACGCCTGTTTTGGGACTCTGCAGAGAAAGTGTTAGCAGACTGCTGAATCCACACACGGGTTTAACTCTGGAAGTTGAGTGCACACATTGACAACCGTTCTGTTAGATAGCTGCGTTTTGGATTTAGAAGCAGATATTTCCCTGGGCTTACTGCTGTTTCTTCCATATGCCGGTAATGGGCTGATAACGCCTGTTTTGGGACTCTGCAGAGAAAGTGTTTGCAGACTGCTGAATCAACACGGGTTTAACTCTGGAAGTTGAGTGCACACATTGACAACCGTTCTGTTAGATAGCTGCGTTTTGGATTTAGAAGCAGATATTTCCCCTGGGCTTACTGCTGTTTCTTCCATATGCCAGTAATGGGCTGAAAAACGCCTGTTTTTGGACTCTGCAGAGAAAGTGTTTGCAGACTGCTGAATCCACACACGGGTTTAACTCTGGAAGTTGAGTGCACACATTGACAACCGTTCTGTTAGATAGCTGCGTTTTGGATTTAGAAGCAGATATTTCCCTGTGCTTACTGCTGTTTCTTCCATAGGCCGGTAATGGGCTGAAAACGCCTGTTTTGGGACTCTGCAGAGAAAGTGTTTGCAGACTGCTGAATCCACACACGGGTTTAACTCTGGAAGTTGAGTGCACACATTGACAACCGTTCTGTTAGATAGCTGCGTTTTGGATTTAGAAGCAGATATTTCCCTGTGCTGACTGCTGTTTCTTCCTTAAGCCGGTAATGGGCTGAAAATGCCTGTTTTGGGACTCTGCAGAGAAAGTGTTTGCAGACTGCTGAATCCACACACGGGTTTACCTCTGGAAGTTGAGTGCACACATTGACAACCGTTCTGTTAGATAACTGCGTTTTGGATTTAGAAGCAGATATTTCCCTGTGCTTACTGCTGTTTCTTCCATATGCCGGTAATGGGCTGAAAACGCCTGTTTTGGGACTCTGCAGATAAAGTGTTTGCAGACTGCTGAATCCACACACGGGTTTAACTCTGGAAGTTGAGTGCACACATTGACAACCGTTCTGTTAGATAGCTGCGTTTTGGATTTAGAAGCAGATATTTCCCTGTGCTTACTGCTGTTTCTTCCATATGCCGGTAATGGGCTGAAAACGCCTGTTTTGGGACTCTGCAGAGAAAGTGTTTGCAGACTGCTGAATCCACACACGGGTTTAACTCTGGAAGTTGAGTGCACACATTGACAACCGTTCTGTTAGATAGCTGCGTTTTGGATTTAGAAGCAGACATTTCCCTGGGCTTACTGCTGTTTCTTCCATATGCCGGTAATGGGCTGAAAACGCCTGTTTTGGGACTCTGCAGAGAAAGTGTTTGCAGACTGCTGAATCCACACACGGGTTTAACTCTGGAAGTTGAGTGCACACATTGACAACCGTTCTGTTAGATAGCTGCGTTTTGGATTTAGAAGCAGATATTTCCCTGTGCTTACTGCTGTTTCTTCCATATGCCGGTAATGGGCTGAAAACGCCTGTTTTGGGACTCTGCAGAGAAAGTGTTTGCAGACTGATGAATCCACACACGGGTTTAACTCTGGAAGTTGAGTGCACACATTGACAACCGTTCTGTTAGATAGCTGCGTTTTGGATTTAGAAGCAGATATTTCCCTGGGCTTACTGCTGTTTCTTCCATATGCCGGTAATGGGCTGAAAACGCCTGTTTTGGGACTCTGCAGAGAAAGTGTTTGAAGACTGCTGAATCCACACACGGGTTTAACTCTGGAAGTTGAGTGCACACATTGAGAACCGTTCTGTTAGATAGCTGCGTTTTGGATTTAGAAGCAGATATTTCCCTGGGCTTACTGCTGTTTCTTCCATATGCCGGTAAGGGGCTGAAAACGCCTGTTTTGGGACTCTGCAGAGAAAGTGTCTGCAGACTGCTGAATCCACACACGGGTTTAACTCTGGAAGTTGAGTGCACACATTGAGAACCGTTCTGTTAGATAGCTGCGTTTTGGATTTAGAAGCAGATATTTCCCTGTGCTTACTGCTGTTTCTTCCATATGCCGGTAATGGGCTGAAAACGCCTGTTTTGGGACTCTGCAGAGAAAGTGTTAGCAGACTGCTGAATCCACACACGGGTTTTAACTCTGGAAGTTGAGTGCACACATTGACAACCGTTCTGTTAGATAGCTGCGTTTTGGATTTAGAAGCAGATATTTCCCTGTGCTTACTGCTGTTTCTTCCATTGGCCGGTAATGGGCTGAAAACGCCTGTTTTGGGACTCTGCAGAGAAAGTGTTTGCAGACTGCTGAATCCACACACGGGATTAACTCTGGAAGTTGAGTGCACACATTGACAACCGTTCTGTTAGATAACTGCGTTTTGGATTTAGAAGCAGATATTTCCCTGTGCTTACTGCTGTTTCTTCCATTGGCCGGTAATGGGCTGAAAACGCCTGTTTTGGGACTCTGCAGAGAAAGTGTTTGCAGACTGCTGAATCCACACACGGGTTTAACTCTGGAAGTTGAGTGCACACATTGACAACCGTTCTGTTAGATAGCTGCGTTTTGGATTTAGAAGCAGATATTTCCCTGTGCTTACTGCTGTTTCTTCCATATGCCGGTAATGGGCTGAAAACGCCTGTTTTGGGACTCTGCAGAGAAAGTGTTTGCAGACTGCTGAATCCACACACGGGTTTAACTCTGGAAGTTGAGTGCACACATTGACAACCGTTCTGTTAGATAGCTGCGTTTTGGATTTAGAAGCAGATATTTCCCTGTGCTGACTGCTGTTTCTTCCATATGCCGGTAATGGGCTGAAAACGCCTGTTTTGGGACTCTGCAGAGAAAGCGTTTGCAGACTGCTGAATCCACACACGGGTTTAACTCTGGAAGTTGAGTGCACACATTGACAACCGTTCTGTTAGATAGCTGCGTTTTGGATTTAGAAGCAGATATTTCCCTGTGCTTACTGCTGTTTCTTCCATATGCCGGTAATGGGCTGAAAACGCCTGTTTTGGGACTCTGCAGAGAAAGTGTTTGCAGACTGCTGAATCCACACACGGGTTTAACTCTGGAAGTTGAGTGCACACATTGACAACCGTTCTGTTAGATAGCTGCGTTTTGGATTTAGAAGCAGATATTTCCCTGTGCTTACTGCTGTTTCTTCCATATGCCGGTAATGGGCTGAAAACGCCTGTTTTGGGACTCTGCAGAGAAAGTGTTTGCAGACTGCTGAATCCACACACGGGTTTACCTCTGGAAGTTGAGTGCACACATTGACAACCGTTCTGTTAGATAGCTGCGTTTTGGATTTAGAAGCAGATATTTCCCTGTGGTGACTGCTGTTTCTTCCTTAAGCCGGTAATGGGCTGAAAACGCCTGTTTTGGGACTCTGCAGAGAAAGTGTTTGCAGACTGCTGAATCCACACAGGGGTTTAACTCTGGAAGTTGAGTGCACACATTGACAACCGTTCTGTTAGATAGCTGCGTTTTGGATTTAGAAGCCGATATTTCCCTGTGCTTACTGCTGTTTCTTCCATATGCCGGTAATGGGCTGAAAACGCCTGTTTTGGGACTCTGCAGAGAAAGTGTTTGCAGACTGCTGAATCCACACACGGGTTTAACTCTGGAAGTTGAGTGCACACATTGACAACCGTTCTGTTAGATAGCTGCGTTTTGGATTTAGAAGCAGATATTTCCCTGTGCTTACTGCTGTTTCTTCCATATGTCGGTAGTTGGCTGATAACGCCTGTTTTGGGACTCTGCAGAGAAAGTGTTTCCAGACTGCTGAATCCACACACGGGTTTAACTCTGGAAGTTGAGTGCACACATTGACAACCGTTCTGTTAGATAGCTGCGTTTTGGATTTAGAAGCAGATATTTCCCTGTGCTGACTGCTGTTTCTTCCATATGCCGGTAATGGGCTGAAAACGCCTGTTTTGGGACTCTGCAGAGAAAGTGTTTGCAGACTGCTGAATCCACACACGGGTTTAACTCTGGAAGTTGAGTGCACACATTGACAACCGTTCTGTTAGATAGCTGTGTTTTGGATTTAGAAGCAGATATTTCCCTGGGCTTACTGCTGTTCCTTCCATATGCCGGTAATGGGCTGAAAACGCCTGTTTTGGGACTCTGCAGAGAAAGTGTTTGCAGACTGCTGAATCCACACACGGGTTTAACTCTGGAAGTTGAGTGCACACATTGACAACCGTTCTGTTAGATAGCTGCGTTTTGGATTTAGAAGCAGATATTTCCCTGGGCTTACTGCTGTTTCTTCCATATGCCAGTAATGGGCTGAAAACGCCTGTTTTTGGACTCTGCAGAGAAAGTGTTTGCAGACTGCTGAATCCACACACGGGTTTAACTCTGGAAGTTGAGTGCACACATTGACAACCGTTCTGTTAGATAGCTGCGTTTTGGATTTAGAAGCAGATATTTCCCTGTGCTTACTGCTGTTTCTTCCATATGCCGGTAATGGGCTGAAAACGCCTGTTTTGGGACTCTGCAGAGAAAGTGTTTGCAGACTGCTGAATCCACACACGGGTTTAACTCTGGAAGTTGAGTGCACACATTGACAACCGTTCTGTTAGATAGCTGCGTTTTGGATTTAGAAGCAGATATTTCCCTGTGCTTACTGCTGTTTCTTCCATATGCCGGTAGTTGGCTGATAACGCCTGTTTTGGGACTCTGCAGAGAAAGTGTTTCCAGACTGCTGAATCCACACACGGGTTTAACTCTGGAAGTTGAGTGCACACATTGACAACCGTTCTGTTAGATAACTGCGTTTTGGATTTAGAAGCAGATATTTCCCTGTGCTTACTGCTGTTTCTTCCATATGCCGGTAATGGGCTGAAAACGCCTGTTTTGGGACTCTGCAGATAAAGTGTTTGCAGACTGCTGAATCCACACACGGGTTTAACTCTGGAAGTTGAGTGCACACATTGACAACCGTTCTGTTAGATAGCTGCGTTTTGGATTTAGAAGCAGATATTTCCCTGTGCTTACTGCTGTTTCTTCCATATGCCGGTAATGGGCTGAAAACGCCTGTTTTGGGACTCTGCAGAGAAAGTGTTTGCAGACTGCTGAATCCACACACGGGTTTACCTCTGGAAGTTGAGTGCACACATTGACAACCGTTCTGTTAGATAGCTGCGTTTTGGATTTAGAAGCAGATATTTCCCTGTGGTGACTGCTGTTTCTTCCTTAAGCCGGTAATGGGCTGAAAACGCCTGTTTTGGGACTCTGCAGAGAAAGTGTTTGCAGACTGCTGAATCCACACAGGGGTTTAACTCTGGAAGTTGAGTGCACACATTGACAACCGTTCTGTTAGATAGCTGCGTTTTGGATTTAGAAGCCGATATTTCCCTGTGCTTACTGCTGTTTCTTCCATATGCCGGTAATGGGCTGAAAACGCCTGTTTTGGGACTCTGCAGAGAAAGTGTTTGCAGACTGATGAATCCACACACGGGTTTAACTCTGGAAGTTGAGTGCACACATTGACAACCGTTCTGTTAGATAGCTGCGTTTTGGATTTAGAAGCAGATATTTCCCTGGGCTTACTGCTGTTTCTTCCATATGCCGGTAGTTGGCTGATAACGCCTGTTTTGGGACTCTGCAGAGAAAGTGTTTGCAGACTGCTGAATCCACACACGGGTTTAACTCTGGAAGTTGAGTGCACACATTGACAACTGTTCTGTTAGATAGCTGCGTTTTGGATTTAGAAGCAGATATTTCCCTGTGCTGACTGCTGTTTCTTCCATATGCCGGTAATGGGCTGAAAACGCCTGTTTTGGGACTCTGCAGAGAAAGTGTTTGCAGACTGCTGAATCCACACAAGGGTTTAACTCTGGAAGTTGAGTGCACACATTGACAACCGTTCTGTTAGATAGCTGTGTTTTGGATTTAGAAGCAGATATTTCCCTGGGCTTACTGCTGTTCCTTCCATATGCCGGTAATGGGCTGAAAACGCCTGTTTTGGGACTCTGCAGAGAAAGTGTTTGCAGACTGCTGAATCCACACACGGGTTTAACTCTGGAAGTTGAGTGCACACATTGACAACCGTTCTGTTAGATAGCTGCGTTTTGGATTTAGAAGCAGATATTTCCCTGGGCTTACTGCTGTTTCTTCCATATGCCGGTAATGGGCTGATAACGCCTGTTTTGGGACTCTGCAGAGAAAGTGTTTGCAGACTGCTGAATCCACACACGGGTTTAACTCTGGAAGTTGAGTGCACACATTGACAACCGTTCTGTTAGATAGCTGCGTTTTGGATTTAGAAGCAGATATTTCCCTGGGCTTACTGCTGTTTCTTCCATATGCCAGTAATGGGCTGAAAACGCCTGTTTTTGGACTCTGCAGAGAAAGTGTTTGCAGACTGCTGAATCCACACACGGGTTTAACTCTGGAAGTTGAGTGCACACATTGACAACCGTTCTGTTAGATAGCTGCGTTTTGGATTTAGAAGCAGATATTTCCCTGTGCTTACTGCTGTTTCTTCCATATGCCGGTAATGGGCTGAAAACGCCTGTTTTGGGACTCTGCAGAGAAAGTGTTTGCAGACTGCTGAATCCACACACGGGTTTAACTCTGGAAGTTGAGTGCACACATTGACAACCGTTCTGTTAGATAGCTGCGTTTTGGATTTAGAAGCAGATATTTCCCTGTGCTGACTGCTGTTTCTTCCTTAAGCCGGTAATGGGCTGAAAATGCCTGTTTTGGGACTCTGCAGAGAAAGTGTTTGCAGACTGCTGAATCCACACACGGGTTTACCTCTGGAAGTTGAGTGCACACATTGACAACCGTTCTGTTAGATAACTGCGTTTTGGATTTAGAAGCAGATATTTCCCTGTGCTTACTGCTGTTTCTTCCATATGCCGGTAATGGGCTGAAAACGCCTGTTTTGGGACTCTGCAGATAAAGTGTTTGCAGACTGCTGAATCCACACACCGGTTTAACTCTGGAAGTTGAGTGCACACATTGACAACCGTTCTGTTAGATAGCTGCGTTTTGGATTTAGAAGCAGATATTTCCCTGTGCTTACTGCTGTTTCTTCCATATGCCGGTAATGGGCTGAAAACGCCTGTTTTGGGACTCTGCAGAGAAAGTGTTTGCAGACTGCTGAATCCACACACGGGTTTAACTCTGGAAGTTGAGTGCACACATTGACAACCGTTCTGTTAGATAGCTGCGTTTTGGATTTAGAAGCAGACATTTCCCTGGGCTTACTGCTGTTTCTTCCATATGCCGGTAATGGGCTGAAAACGCCTGTTTTGGGACTCTGCAGAGAAAGTGTTTGCAGACTGCTGAATCCACACACGGGTTTAACTCTGGAAGTTGAGTGCACACATTGACAACCGTTCTGTTAGATAGCTGCGTTTTGGATTTAGAAGCAGATATTTCCCTGTGCTTACTGCTGTTTCTTCCATATGCCGGTAATGGGCTGAAAACGCCTGTTTTGGGACTCTGCAGAGAAAGTGTTTGCAGACTGATGAATCCACACACGGGTTTAACTCTGGAAGTTGAGTGCACACATTGACAACCGTTCTGTTAGATAGCTGCGTTTTGGATTTAGAAGCAGATATTTCCCTGGGCTTACTGCTGTTTCTTCCATATGCCGGTAATGGGCTGAAAACGCCTGTTTTGGGACTCTGCAGAGAAAGTGTTTGAAGACTGCTGAATCCACACACGGGTTTAACTCTGGAAGTTGAGTGCACACATTGACAACCGTTCTGTTAGATAGCTGCGTTTTGGATTTAGAAGCAGATATTTCCCTGTGCTGACTGCTGTTTCTTCCATATGCCGGTAATGGGCTGAAAACGCCTGTTTTGGGACTCTGCAGAGAAAGTGTTTGAAGACTGCTGAATCCACACACGGGTTTAACTCTGGAAGTTGAGTGCACACATTGAGAACCGTTCTGTTAGATAGCTGCGTTTTGGATTTAGAAGCAGATATTTCCCTGTGCTGACTGCTGTTTCTTCCTTATGCCGGTAATGGGCTGAAAACGCCTGTTTTGGGACTCTGCAGAGAAAGTGTTTGCAGACTGCTGAATCCACACAGGGGTTTAACTCTGGAAGTTGAGTGCACACATTGACAACCGTTCTGTTAGATAGCTGCGTTTTGGATTTAGAGGCAGATATTTCCCTGTGCTTACTGCTGTTTCTTCCATATGCCGGTAATGGGCTGAAAACGCCTGTTTTGGGACTCTGCAGAGAAAGTGTTTGCAGACTGCTGAATCCACACACGGGTTTAACTCTGGAAGTTGAGTGCACACATTGACAACCGTTCTGTTAGATAGCTGCGTTTTGGATTTAGAAGCAGATATTTCCCTGTACTTACTGCTGTTTCTTCCATATGCCGGTAATGGGCTGAAAACGCCTGTTTTGGGACTCTGCAGAGAAAGTGTTTGCAGACTGATGAATCCCCACACGGGTTTAACTCTGGAAGTTGAGTGCACACATTGACAACCGTTCTGTTAGATAGCTGCGTTTTGGATTTAGAAGCAGATATTTCCCTGGGCTTACTGCTGTTTCTTCCATATGCCGGTAATGGGCTGAAAACGCCTGTTTTGGGACTCTGCAGAGAAAGTGTTTGAAGACTGCTGAATCCACACACGGGTTTAACTCTGGAAGTTGACTGCACACATTGAGAACCGTTCTGTTAGATAGCTGCGTTTTGGATTTAGAAGCAGATATTTCCCTGTGCTTACTGCTGTTTCTTCCATATGCCGGTAATGGGCTGAAAACGCCTGTTTTGTGACTCTGCAGAGAAAGTGTTTGCAGACTGCTGAATCCACACACGGGTTTACCTCTGGAAGTTGAGTGCACACATTGACAACCGTTCTGTTAGATAGCTGTGTTTTGGATTTAGAAGCAGATATTTCCCTGTGCTGACTGCTGTTTCTTCCTTATGCCGGTAATGGGCTGAAAACGCCTGTTTTGGGACTCTGCAGAGAAAGTGTTTGCAGACTGCTGAATCCACACAGGGGTTTAACTATGGAAGTTGAGTGCACACATTGACAACCGTTCTGTTAGATAGCTGCGTTTTGGATTTAGAAGCCGATATTTCCCTGTGCTTACTGCTGTTTCTTCCATAGGCCGGTAATGGGCTGAAAAAGCCTGTTTTGGGACTCTGCAGAGAAAGTGTTTGCAGACTGCTGAATCCACACACGGGTTTAACTATGGAAGTTGAGTGCACACATTGACAACCGTTCTGTTAGATAGCTGCGTTTTGGATTTAGAAGCAGATATTTCCCTGTGCTTACTGCTGTTTCTTCCATATGCCGGTAATGGGCTGAAAACGTCTGTTTTGGGACTCTGCAGAGAAAGTGTTTGCAGACTGCTGAATCCACACAAGGGTTTAACTCTGGAAGTTGAGTGCACACATTGACAACCGTTCTGTTAGATAGCTGCGTTTTGGATTTAGAAGCAGATATTTCCCTGGGCTTACTGCTGTTTCTTCCATATGCCGGTAGTTGGCTGATAACGCCTGTTTTGGGACTCTGCAGAGAAAGTGTTTCCAGACTGCTGAATCCACACACGGGTTTAACTCTGGAAGTTGAGTGCACACATTGACAACCGTTCTGTTAGATAGCTGCGTTTTGGATTTAGAAGCAGATATTTCCCTGTGCTGACTGCTGTTTCTTCCATATGCCGGTAATGGGCTGAAAACGCCTGTTTTGGGACTCTGCAGAGAAAGTGTTTGCAGACTGCTGAATCCACACACGGGTTTAACTCTGGAAGTTGAGTGCACACATTGACAACCGTTCTGTTAGATAGCTGTGTTTTGGATTTAGAAGCAGATATTTCCCTGGGCTTACTGCTGTTCCTTCCATATGCCGGTAATGGGCTGAAAACGCCTGTTTTGGGACTCTGCAGAGAAAGTGTTTGCAGACTGCTGAATCCACACACGGGTTTAACTCTGGAAGTTGAGTGCACACATTGACAACCGTTCTGTTAGATAGCTGCGTTTTGGATTTAGAAGCAGATATTTCCCTGGGCTTACTGCTGTTTCTTCCATATGCCGGTAATGGGCTGATAACGCCTGTTTTGGGACTCTGCAGAGAAAGTGTTTGCAGACTGCTGAATCCACACACGGGTTTAACTCTGGAAGTTGAGTGCACACATTGACAACCGTTCTGTTAGATAGCTGCGTTTTGGATTTAGAAGCAGATATTTCCCTGGGCTTACTGCTGTTTCTTCCATATGCCAGTAATGGGCTGAAAACGCCTGTTTTTGGACTCTGCAGAGAAAGTGTTTGCAGACTGCTGAATCCACACACGGGTTTAACTCTGGAAGTTGAGTGCACACATTGACAACCGTTCTGTTAGATAGCTGCGTTTTGGATTTAGAAGCAGATATTTCCCTGTGCTTACTGCTGTTTCTTCCATATGCCGGTAATGGGCTGAAAACGCCTGTTTTGGGACTCTGCAGAGAAAGTGTTTGCAGACTGCTGAATCCACACACGGGTTTAACTCTGGAAGTTGAGTGCACACATTGACAACCGTTCTGTTAGATAGCTGCGTTTTGGATTTAGAAGCAGATATTTCCCTGTGCTGACTGCTGTTTCTTCCTTAAGCCGGTAATGGGCTGAAAACGCCTGTTTTGGGACTCTGCAGAGAAAGTGTTTGCAGACTGCTGAATCCACACACGGGTTTACCTCTGGAAGTTGAGTGCACACATTGACAACCGTTCTGTTAGATAACTGCGTTTTGGATTTAGAAGCAGATATTTCCCTGTGCTTACTGCTGTTTCTTCCATATGCCGGTAATGGGCTGAAAACGCCTGTTTTGGGACTCTGCAGATAAAGTGTTTGCAGACTGCTGAATCCACACACGGGTTTAACTCTGGAAGTTGAGTGCACACATTGACAACCGTTCTGTTAGATAGCTGCGTTTTGGATTTAGAAGCAGATATTTCCCTGTGCTTACTGCTGTTTCTTCCATATGCCGGTAATGGGCTGAAAACGCCTGTTTTGGGACTCTGCAGAGAAAGTGTTTGCAGACTGCTGAATCCACACACGGGTTTAACTCTGGAAGTTGAGTGCACACATTGACAACCGTTCTGTTAGATAGCTGCGTTTTGGATTTAGAAGCAGACATTTCCCTGGGCTTACTGCTGTTTCTTCCATATGCCGGTAATGGGCTGAAAACGCCTGTTTTGGGACTCTGCAGAGAAAGTGTTTGCAGACTGCTGAATCCACACACGGGTTTAACTCTGGAAGTTGAGTGCACACATTGACAACCGTTCTGTTAGATAGCTGCGTTTTGGATTTAGAAGCAGATATTTCCCTGTGCTTACTGCTGTTTCTTCCATATGCCGGTAATGGGCTGAAAACGCCTGTTTTGGGACTCTGCAGAGAAAGTGTTTGCAGACTGATGAATCCACACACGGGTTTAACTCTGGAAGTTGAGTGCACACATTGACAACCGTTCTGTTAGATAGCTGCGTTTTGGATTTAGAAGCAGATATTTCCCTGGGCTTACTGCTGTTTCTTCCATATGCCGGTAATGGGCTGAAAACGCCTGTTTTGGGACTCTGCAGAGAAAGTGTTTGAAGACTGCTGAATCCACACACGGGTTTAACTCTGGAAGTTGAGTGCACACATTGAGAACCGTTCTGTTAGATAGCTGCGTTTTGGATTTAGAAGCAGATATTTCCCTGTGCTTACTGCTGTTTCTTCCATATGCCGGTAATGGGCTGAAAACGCCTGTTTTGGGACTCTGCAGAGAAAGTGTTTGAAGACTGCTGAATCCACACACGGGTTTAACTCTGGAAGTTGAGTGCACACATTGAGAACCGTTCTGTTAGATAGCTGCGTTTTGGATTTAGAAGCAGATATTTCCCTGTGCTGACTGCTGTTTCTTCCTTATGCCGGTAATGGGCTGAAAACGCCTGTTTTGGGACTCTGCAGAGAAAGTGTTTGCAGACTGCTGAATCCACACAGGGGTTTAACTCTGGAAGTTGAGTGCACACATTGACAACCGTTCTGTTAGATAGCTGCGTTTTGGATTTAGAGGCAGATATTTCCCGGGGCTTACTGCTGTTTCTTCCATATGCCGGTAATGGGCTGAAAACGCCTGTTTTGGGACTCTGCAGAGAAAGTGTTTGCAGACTGCTGAATCCACACACGGGTTTAACTCTGGAAGTTGAGTGCACACATTGACAACCGTTCTGTTAGATAGCTGCGTTTTGGATTTAGAAGCAGATATTTCCCTGTACTTACTGCTGTTTCTTCCATATGCCGGTAATGGGCTGAAAACGCCTGTTTTGGGACTCTGCAGAGAAAGTGTTTGCAGACTGATGAATCCACACACGGGTTTAACTCTGGAAGTTGAGTGCACACATTGACAACCGTTCTGTTAGATAGCTGCGTTTTGGATTTAGAAGCAGATATTTCCCTGGGCTTACTGCTGTTTCTTCCATATGCCGGTAATGGGCTGAAAACGCCTGTTTTGGGACTCTGCAGAGAAAGTGTTTGAAGACTGCTGAATCCACACACGGGTTTAACTCTGGAAGTTGACTGCACACATTGAGAACCGTTCTGTTAGATAGCTGCGTTTTGGATTTAGAAGCAGATATTTCCCTGTGCTTACTGCTGTTTCTTCCATATGCCGGTAATGGGCTGAAAACGCCTGTTTTGTGACTCTGCAGAGAAAGTGTTTGCAGACTGCTGAATCCACACACGGGTTTACCTCTGGAAGTTGAGTGCACACATTGACAACCGTTCTGTTAGATAGCTGTGTTTTGGATTTAGAAGCAGATATTTCCCTGTGCTGACTGCTGTTTCTTCCTTATGCCGGTAATGGGCTGAAAACGCCTGTTTTGGGACTCTGCAGAGAAAGTGTTTGCAGACTGCTGAATCCACACAGGGGTTTAACTATGGAAGTTGAGTGCACACATTGACAACCGTTCTGTTAGATAGCTGCGTTTTGGATTTAGAAGCCGATATTTCCCTGTGCTTACTGCTGTTTCTTCCATAGGCCGGTAATGGGCTGAAAAAGCATGTTTTGGGACTCTGCAGAGAAAGTGTTTGCAGACTGCTGAATCCACACACGGGTTTAACTATGGAAGTTGAGTGCACACATTGACAACCGTTCTGTTAGATAGCTGCGTTTTGGATTTAGAAGCAGATATTTCCCTGTGCTTACTGCTGTTTCTTCCATATGCCGGTAATGGGCTGAAAACGTCTGTTTTGGGACTCTGCAGAGAAAGTGTTTGCAGACTGCTGAATCCACACAAGGGTTTAACTCTGGAAGTTGAGTGCACACATTGACAACTGTTCTGTTAGATAGCTGCGTTTTGGATTTAGAAGCAGATATTTCCCTGTGCTTACTGCTGTTTCTTCCATATGCCGGTAATGGGCTGAAAACGCCTGTTTTGGGACTCTGCAGAGAAAGTGTTTGCAGACTGCTGAATCCACACACGGGTTTAACTCTGGAAGTTGAGTGCACACATTGACAACCGTTCTGTTAGATAGCTGCGTTTTGGATTTAGAAGCAGATATTTCCCTGGGCTTACTGCTGTTTCTTCCTTATGCCGGTAATGGGCTGAAAACGCCTGTTTTGGGACTCTGCAGAGAAAGTGTTTGCAGACTGCTGAATCCACACACGGGTTTAACTCTGGAAGTTGAGTGCACACATTGACAACCGTTCTGTTAGATAGCTGCGTTTTGGATTTAGAAGCAGATATTTCCCTGTGCTTACTGCTGTTTCTTCCATATGCCGGTAATGGGCTGAAAACGCCTGTTTTGGGACTCTGCAGAGAAAGTGTTTGCAGACTGATGAATCCACACACGGGTTTAACTCTGGAAGTTGAGTGCACACATTGACAACCGTTCTGTTAGATAGCTGTGTTTTGGATTTAGAAGCAGATATTTCCCTGGGCTTACTGCTGTTTCTTCCATATGCCGGTAATGGGCTGAAAACGCCTGTTTTGGGACTCTGCAGAGAAAGTGTTTGAAGACTGCTGAATCCACACACGGGTTTAACTCTGGAAGTTGAGTGCACACATTGAGAACCGTTCTGTTAGATAGCTGCGTTTTGGATTTAGAAGCAGATATTTCCCTGTGCTTACTGCTGTTTCTTCCATATGCCGGTAATGGGCTGAAAACGCCTGTTTTGGGACTCTGCAGAGAAAGTGTTTGCAGACTGCTGAATCCACTCACGGGTTTAACTCTGGAAGTTGAGTGCACACATTGACAACCGTTCTGTTAGATAGCTGCGTTTTGGATTTAGAAGCAGATATTTCCCTGGGCTTACTGCTGTTTCTTCCATATGCCGGTAGTTGGCTGATAACGCCTGCTTTGGGACTCTGCAGAGAAAGTGTTTGCAGACTGCTGAATCCACACACGGGTTTAACTCTGGAAGTTGAGTGCACACATTGACAACCGTTCTGTTAGATAGCTGCGTTTTGGATTTAGAAGCAGATATTTCCCTGTGCTGACTGCTGTTTCTTCCATATGCCGGTAATGGGCTGAAAACGCCTGTTTTGGGACTCTGCAGAGAAAGTGTTTGCAGACTGCTGAATCCACACACGGGTTTAACTCTGTAAGTTGAGTGCACACATTGACAACCGTTCTGTTAGATAGCTGCGTTTTGGATTTAGAAGCCGATATTTCCCTGGGCTTACTGCTGTTCCTTCCAAATGCCGGTAATGGGCTGAAAACGCCTGTTTTGGGACTCTGCAGAGAAAGTGTTTGCAGACTGCTGAATCCACACACGGGTTTAACTCTGGAAGTTGAGTGGACACATTGACAACCGTTCTGTTAGATAGCTGCGTTTTGGATTTAGAAGCAGATATTTCCCTGGGCTTACTGCTGTTTCTTCCATATGCCGGTAATGGGCTGAAAACGCCTGTTTTGGGACTCTGCCGAGAAAGTGTTTGCAGACTGCTGAGTCCACACACGGGTTTAACTCTGGAAGTTGAGTGCACACATTGACAACCGTTCTGTTAGATAGCTGCGTTTTGGATTTAGAAGCAGATATTTCCCTGTGCTTACTGCTGTTTCTTCCATATGCCGGTAATGGACTGAAAACGCCTGTTTTGGGACTCTGCAGAGAAAGTGTTTGCAGACTGCTGAATCCACACACGGGTTTAACTCTGGAATTTGAGTGCACACATTTACAACCGTTCTGTTAGATAGCTGCGTTTTGGATTTAGAAGCAGATATTTCCCTGTGCTTACTGCTGTTTCTTCCATATGCCGGTAATGGGATTAAAACGCCTGTTTTGGGACTCTGCAGAGAAAGTGTTTGCAGACTGCTGAATCTACATACGGGTTTAACTCTGGAAGTTGAGTGCACACATTGACAACCGTTCTGCTGGATAGCTGCATTTTGGATTTAGAAGCAGATATTTCCCTGGGCTTACTGCTGTTTCTTCCTTATGCCGGTAATGGGCTGAAAACGCCTGTTTTGGGACTCTGCAGAGAAAGTGTTTGCAGACTGCTGAACCCACACACGGGTTTAACTCTGGAAGTTGAGTGCACACATTGACAACCGTTTTGTTAGATAGCTGCGTTTTGGATTTAGAAGCAGATATTTCCCTGTGCTTACTGCTGTTTCTTCCATATGCCGGTAATGGGCTGAAAACGCCTGTTTCGGGACTCTGCAGAGAAAGTGTTTGCAGAGTGCTGAATCCACACACGGGTTTAACTCTGGAAGTTGAGTGCACACATTGACAACCGTTCTGTAAGATACCTGCGTTTTGGATTTAGAAGCAGATATTTCCCTGTGCTTACTGCTGTTTCTTCCATATGCCGATAATGGGCTGAAAACGTCTGTTTTGGGACTCTGCAGAGAAAGTGTTTGCAGACTGCTGAATCCACACACGGGTTTAACTCTGGAAGTTGAGTGCACTCATTGACAATCGTTCTGTTAGATAGCTGCGTTTTGGATTTAGAAGCAGATATTTCCCTGTACTTACTGCTGTTTCTTCCATATGCCGGTAATGGGCTGAAAAGGCCTGTTTTGGGACTCTGCAGAGAAAGTGTTTGCAGACTGCTGATTCCACACACGGGTTTACCTCTGGAAGTTGAGTGCACACATTGACAACCGTTCTGTTAGATAGCTGCGTTTTGGATTTAGAAGCAGATATTTCCCTGTGCTTACTGCTGTTTCTTCCATATGCCGGTAATGGGCTGAAAACGCCTGTTTTGGGACTCTGCAGAGAAAGTGTTTGCAGACTGCTGAATCCACACACGGGTTTAACTCTGGAAGTTGAGTGCACACATTGACAACCGTTCTGTTAGATAGCTGCGTTTTGGATTTAGAAGCAGATATTTCCCTGGGCTTACTGCTGTTTCTTCCATAGGCCGGTAATGGGCTGAAAACGCCTGTTTTGGGACTCTGCAGAGAAAGTGTTTGCAGACTGCTGAATCCACACACGGGTTTAACTCTGGAAGTTGAGTGCACACATTGACAACCGTTCTGTTAGATAGCTGCGTTTTGGATTTAGAAGCAGATATTTCCCTGTGCTTACTGCCGTTTCTTCCATATGCCGGTAATGGGCTGAAAACGCCTGTTTTGGGACTCTGCAGAGAAAGTGTTTGCAGACTGCTGAATCCACACACGGGTTTAACTCTGGAAGTTGAGTGCACACATTGACAACCGTTCTGTTAGATAGCTGCGTTTTGGATTTAGAAGCAGATATTTCCCTGTCTTACTGCTGTTTCTTCCATATGCCGGTAATGGGCTGAAAACACCTGTTTTGGGACTCTGCAGAGAAAGTGTTTGCAGACTTCTGAATCCACACACGGGTTTAACTCTGGAAGTTGAGTGCACACATTGACAACCGTTCTGTTAGATAGCTGCGTTTTGGATTTAGACGCAGATATTTCCCTGTGCTTACTGCTGTTTCTTCCATATGCCGGTAATGGGCTGAAAACGCCTGTTTTGGGACTTTGCAGAGAAAGTGTTTGCAGACTGCTGAATTCACACATGGGTTTAACTCTGGAAGTTGAGTGCACACATTGACAGCCGTTCTGTTAGATAGCTGCGTTTTGGATTTAGAAGCAGATATTTCCCTGGGCTTACTGCTGTTTCTTCCATATGCCGGTAATGGGCTGAAAATGCCTGTTTTGGGACTCTGCAGAGAAAGGGTTTGCAGACTGCTGAATCCACACACGGGTTTAACTCTGGAAGTTGAGTGCACACATTGACAACCGTTCTGTTAGATAGCTGCGTTTTGGATTTAGAAGCAGATATTTCCCTGTGCTTACTGCTGTTTCTTCCATATGCCTGTAATGGGCTGAAAACGCGTGTTTTGGGACTCTGCAGAGAAAGTGTTTGCAGACTGCTGAATCCACACACGGGTTTAACTCTGGAAGTTGAGTGCACACATTGACAACCGTTCTGTTAGATAGCTGCGTTTTGGATTTAGAAGCAGATATTTCCCTGGGCTTACTGCTGTTTCTTCCATATGCCGGTAATGGGCTGAAAACGCCTGTTTTGGGACTCTGCAGAGAAAGTGTTTGCAGACTGCTGAATCCACACACGGGTTTAAGTCTGGAAGTTGAGTGCACACATTGACAACCGTTCTGTTAGATAGCTGCGTTTTGGATTTAGAAGCAGATATTTCCCTGTGCTTACTGCTGTTTCTTCCATAGGCCGGTAATGGGCTGAAAACGCCTGTTTTGGGACTCTGCAGAGAAAGTGTTTGCAGACTGCTGAATCCACACACGGGTTTAACTCTGGAAGTTGAGTGCACACATTGACAACCGTTCTGTTAGATAGCTGCGTTTTGGATTTAGAAGCGGATATTTCCCTTGGCTTACTGCTGTTTCTTCCATATGCCGGTAATGGGCTGAAAACGCCTGTTTTGGGACTCTGCAGAGAAAGTGTTTGCAGACTGCTGAATCCACACACGGGTTTAACTCTGGAAGTTGAGTGCACACATTGACAACCGTTCTGTTAGATAGCTGCGTTTTGGATTTAGAAGCAGATATTTCCCTGTGCTTACTGCTGTTTCTTCCATATGCCGGTAATGGGCTGAAAACGCCTGTTTTGGGACTCTGCAGAGAAAGTGTTTGCAGACTGCTGAATCCACACACGGGTTTAACTCTGGAAGTTGAGTGCACACATTGACAACCGTTCTGTTAGATAGCTGCATTTTGGATTTAGAAGTAGATATTTCCCTGGGCTTACTGCTGTTTCTTCCATATGCCGGTAATGGGCTGAAAACGCCTGTTTTGGGACTCTGCAGAGAAAGTGTCTGCAGACTGCTGAATCCACACACGGGTTTAACTCTGGAAGTTGAGTGCACACATTGACAACCGTTCTGTTAGATAGCTGCGTTTTGGATTTAGAAGCAGATATTTCCCTGGGCTTACTGCTGTTTCTTCCATATGCCGGTAATGGGCTGAAAACGCCTGTTTTGGGACTCTGCAGAGAAAGTGTTAGCAGACTGCTGAATCCACACACGGGTTTTAACTCTGGAAGTTGAGTGCACAGATTGACAACCGTTCTGTTAGATAGCTGCGTTTTGGATTTAGAAGCAGATATTTCCCTGTGCTTACTGCTGTTTCTTCCATAGGCCGGTAATGGGCTGAAAACGCCTGTTTTGGGACTCTGCAGAGAAAGTGTTTGCAGACTGCTGAATCCACACACGGGTTTACCTCTGGAAGTTGAGTGCACACATTGACAACCGTTCTGTTAGATAGCTGCGTTTTGGATTTAGAAGCAGATATTTCCCTGTGCTTACTGCTGTTTCTTCCATATGCCGGTAATGGGCTGAAAACGCCTGTTTTGGGACTCTGCAGAGAAAGTGTTTGCAGACTGCTGAATCCACACACGGGTTTAACTCTGGAAGTTGAGTGCACACATTGACAACCGTTCTGTTAGATAGCTGCGTTTTGGATTTAGAAGCAGATATTTCCCTGGGCTTACTGCTGTTTCTTCCATAGGCCGGTAATGGGCTGAAAACGCCTGTTTTGGGACTCTGCAGAGAAAGTGTTTGCAGACTGCTGAATCCACACACGGGTTTAACTCTGGAAGTTGAGTGCACACATTGACAACCGTTCTGTTAGATAGCTGCGTTTTGGATTTAGAAGCAGATATTTCCCTGTGCTTACTGCCGTTTCTTCCATATGCCGGTAATGGGCTGAAAACGCCTGTTTTGGGACTCTGCAGAGAAAGTGTTTGCAGACTGCTGAATCCACACACGGGTTTAACTCTGGAAGTTGAGTGCACACATTGACAACCGTTCTGTTAGATAGCTGCGTTTTGGATTTAGAAGCAGATATTTCCCTGTCTTACTGCTGTTTCTTCCATATGCCGGTAATGGGCTGAAAACGCCTGTTTTGGGACTCTGCAGAGAAAGTGTTTGCAGACTTCTGAATCCACACACGGGTTTAACTCTGGAAGTTGAGTGCACACATTGACAACCGTTCTGTTAGATAGCTGCGTTTTGGATTTAGAAGCAGATATTTCCCTGTGCTTACTGCTGTTTCTTCCATATGCCGGTAATGGGCTGAAAACGCCTGTTTTGGGACTTTGCAGAGAAAGTGTTTGCAGACTGCTGAATTCACACATGGGTTTAACTCTGGAAGTTGAGTGCACACATTGACAGCCGTTCTGATAGATAGCTGCGTTTTGGATTTAGAAGCAGATATTTCCCTGGGCTTACTGCTGTTTCTTCCATATGCCGGTAATGGGCTGAAAATGCCTGTTTTGGGACTCTGCAGAGAAAGGGTTTGCAGACTGCTGAATCCACACACGGGTTTAACTCTGGAAGTTGAGTGCACACATTGACAACCGTTCTGTTAGATAGCTGCGTTTTGGATTTAGAAGCAGATATTTCCCTGTGCTTACTGCTGTTTCTTCCATATGCCTGTAATGGGCTGAAAACGCCTGTTTTGGGACTCTGCAGAGAAAGTGTTTGCAGACTGCTGAATCCACACACGGGTTTAACTCTGGAAGTTGAGTGCACACATTGACAACCGTTCTGTTAGATAGCTGCGTTTTGGATTTATAAGCAGATATTTCCCTGTGCTTACTGCTGTTTCTTCCATATGCCGGTAATGGGCTGAAAACGTCTGTTTTGGGACTCTGCAGAGAAAGTGTTTGCAGACTGCTGAATCCACACACGGGTTTAACTCTGGAAGTTGAGTGCACACATTGACAACCGTTCTGTTAGATAGCTGCGTTTTGGATTTAGAAGCAGATATTTCCCTGGGCTTACTGCTGTTTCTTCCATATGCCGGTAATGGGCTGAAAACGCCTGTTTTGGGACTCTGCAGAGAAAGTGTTTGCAGACTGCTGAATCCACACACGGGTTTAACTCTGGAAGTTGAGTGCACACATTGACAACCGTTCTGTTAGATAGCTGCGTTTTGGATTTAGAAGCAGATATTTCCCTGGGCTTACTGCTGTTTCTTCCATAGGCCGGTAAGGGGCTGAAAACGCCTGTTTTGGGACTCTGCAGAGAAAGTGTCTGCAGACTGCTGAATCCACACACGGGTTTAACTCTGGAAGTTGAGTGCACACATTGACAACCGTTCTGTTAGATAGCTGCGTTTTGGATTTAGAAGCAGATATTTCCCTGGGCTTACTGCTGTTTCTTCCATATGCCGGTAATGGGCTGAAAACGCCTGTTTTGGGACTCTGCAGAGAAAGTGTTAGCAGACTGCTGAATCCGCACACGGGTTTTAACTCTGGAAGTTGAGTGCACAGATTGACAACCGTTCTGTTAGATAGCTGCGTTTTGGATTTAGAAGCAGATATTTCCCTGTGCTTACTGCTGTTTCTTCCATAGGCCGGTAATGGGCTGAAAACGCCTGTTTTGGGACTCTGCAGAGAAAGTGTTTGCAGACTGCTGAATCCACACACGGGTTTAACTCTGGAAGTTGAGTGCACACATTGACAACCGTTCTGTTAGATAGCTGCGTTTTGGATTTAGAAGCAGATATTTCCCTGTGCTCACTGCTGTTTCTTCCATAGGCCGGTAATGGGCTGAAAACGCCTGTTTTGGGACTCTGCAGAGAAAGTGTTTGCAGACTGCTGAATCCACACACGGGTTTAACTCTGGAAGTTGAGTGCACATATTGACAACCGTTCTGTTAGATAGCTGCGTTTTGGATTTAGAAGCGGATATTTCCCTTGGCTTACTGCTGTTTCTTCCATATGCCGGTAATGGGCTGAAAACGCCTGTTTTGGGACTCTGCAGAGAAAGTGTTTGCAGACTGCTGAATCCACACACGGGTTTAACTCTGGAAGTTGAGTGCACACATTGACAACCGTTCTGTTAGATAGCTGCGTTTTGGATTTAGAAGCAGATATTTCCCTGTGCTTACTGCTGTTTCTTCCATATGCCGGTAATGGGCTGAAAACGCCTGTTTTGGGACTCTGCAGAGAAAGTGTTTGCAGACTGCTGAATCCACACACGGGTTTAACTCTGGAAGTTGAGTGCACACATTGACAACCGTTCTGTTAGATAGCTGCATTTTGGATTTAGAAGTAGATATTTCCCTGGGCTTACTGCTGTTTCTTCCATATGCCGGTAATGGGCTGAAAACGCCTGTTTTGGGACTCTGCAGAGAAAGTGTCTGCAGACTGCTGAATCCACACACGGGTTTAACTCTGGAAGTTGAGTGCACACATTGACAACCGTTCTGTTAGATAGCTGCGTTTTGGATTTAGAAGCAGATATTTCCCTGGGCTTACTGCTGTTTCTTCCATATGCCGGTAATGGGCTGAAAACGCCTGTTTTGGGACTCTGCAGAGAAAGTGTTAGCAGACTGCTGAATCCACACACGGGTTTTAACTCTGGAAGTTGAGTGCACAGATTGACAACCGTTCTGTTAGATAGCTGCGTTTTGGATTTAGAAGCAGATATTTCCCTGTGCTTACTGCTGTTTCTTCCATAGGCCGGTAATGGGCTGAAAACGCCTGTTTTGGGACTCTGCAGAGAAAGTGTTTGCAGACTGCTGAATCCACACACGGGTTTACCTCTGGAAGTTGAGTGCACACATTGACAACCGTTCTGTTAGATAGCTGCGTTTTGAATTTAGAAGCAGATATTTCCCTGTGCTTACTGCTGTTTCTTCCATAGGCCGGTAATGGGCTGAAAACGCCTGTTTTGGGACTCTGCAGAGAAAGTGTTTGCAGACTGCTGAATCCACACACGGGTTTAACTCTGGAAGTTGAGTGCACACATTGACAACCGTTCTGTTAGATAGCTGCGTTTTGGATTTAGAAGCAGATATTTCCCTGTGCTTACTGCTGTTTCTTCCATAGGCCGGTAATGGGCTGAAAACGCCTGTTTTGGGACTCTGCAGAGAAAGTGTTTGCAGACTGCTGAATCCACACACGGGTTTAACTCTGGAAGTTGAGTGCACACATTGACAACCGTTCTGTTAGATAGCTGCGTTTTGGATTTAGAAGCAGATATTTCCCTGTGCTTACTGCTGTTTCTTGCATATGCCGGTAATGGGCTGAAAACGCCTGTTTTGGGACTCTGCAGAGAAAGTGTTTGCAGACTGCTGAATCCACACACGGGTTTAACTCTGGAAGTTGAGTGCACACATTGACAACCGTTCTGTTAGATAGCTGCATTTTGGATTTAGAAGTAGATATTTCCCTGTGCTTACTGCTGTTTCTTCCATATGCTGGTAATGGGCTGAAAACGCCTGTTTTGGGACTCTGCAGAGAAAGTGTTTGCAGACTGCTGAATCCACACACGGGTTTTAACTCTGGAAGTTGAGTGCACACGTTGACAACCGTTCTGTTAGATAGCTGCGTTTTGGATTTAGAAGCAGATATTTCCCTGTGCTTACTGCTGTTTCTTCCATATGCCGGTAATGTGCTGAAAACGCCTGTTTTGGGACTCTGCAGAGAAAGTGTTTGCAGACTGCTGAATCCACACACGGGTTTAACTCTGGAAGTTGAGTGCACACATTGACAACCGTTCTGTTAGATAGCTGCGTTTTGGATTTAGAAGCAGATATTTCCCTGTGCTTACTGCTGTTTCTTCCATATGCCGGTAATGGGCTGAAAACGCCTGTTTTGGGACTCTGCAGAGAAAGTGTTTGCAGACTGCTGAATCCACACACGGGTTTAACTCTGGAAGTTGAGTGCACACATTGACAACCGTTCTGTTAGATAGCTGCGTTTTGGATTTAGAAGCAGATATTTCCCTGTGCTTACTGCTGTTTCTTCCATATGCCGGTAATGGGCTGAAAACGCCTGTTTTGTGACTCTGCAGAGAAAGTGTTTGCAGACTGCTGAATCCACACACGGGTTTACCTCTGGAAGTTGAGTGCACACATTGACAACCGTTCTGTTAGATAGCTGCGTTTTGGATTTAGAAGCAGATATTTCCCTGTGCTGACTGCTGTTTCTTCCTTAAGCCGGTAATGGGCTGAAAAAGCCTGTTTTGGGACTCTGCAGAGAAAGTGTTTGCAGACTGCTGAATCCACACACGGGTTTACCTCTGGAAGTTGAGTGCACACATTGACAACCGTTCTGTTAGATAGCTGCGTTTTGGATTTAGAAGCAGACATTTCCCTGGGCTTACTGCTGTTTCTTCCATATGCCGGTAATGGGCTGAAAACGCCTGTTTTGGGACTCTGCAGAGAAAGTGTTTGCAGACTGCTGAATCCACACACGGGTTTAACTCTGGAAGTTGAGTGCACACATTGACAACCGTTCTGTTAGATAGCTGCGTTTTGGATTTAGAAGCAGATATTTCCCTGTGCTTACTGCTGTTTCTTCCATATGGCGGTAATGGGCTGAAAACGCCTGTTTTGGGACTCTGCAGAGAAAGTGTTTGCAGACTGCTGAATCCACACACGGGTTTAACTCTGGAAGTTGAGTGCACACATTGACAACCGTTCTGTTAGATAGCTGCGTTTTGGATTTAGAAGCAGATATTTCCCTGTGCTTACTGCTGTTTCTTCCATATGCCGGTAATGGGCTGAAAACGCCTGTTTTGTGACTCTGCAGAGAAAGTGTTTGCAGACTGCTGAATCCACACACGGGTTTACCTCTGGAAGTTGAGTGCACACATTGACAACCGTTCTGTTAGATAGCTGCGTTTTGGATTTAGAAGCAGATATTTCCCTGTGCTGACTGCTGTTTCTTCCTTAAGCCGGTAATGGGCTGAAAAAGCCTGTTTTGGGACTCTGCAGAGAAAGTGTTTGCAGACTGCTGAATCCACACACGGGTTTACCTCTGGAAGTTGAGTGCACACATTGACAACCGTTCTGTTAGATAGCTGCGTTTTGGATTTAGAAGCAGACATTTCCCTGGGCTTACTGCTGTTTCTTCCATATGCCGGTAATGGGCTGAAAACGCCTGTTTTGGGACTCTGCAGAGAAAGTGTTTGCAGACTGCTGAATCCACACACGGGTTTAACTCTGGAAGTTGAGTGCACACATTGACAACCGTTCTGTTAGATAGCTGCGTTTTGGATTTAGAAGCAGATATTTCCCTGTGCTTACTGCTGTTTCTTCCTTATGCAGGTAATGGGCTGAAAACGCTTGTTTTGGGACTCTGCAGAGAAAGTGTTTGCAGACTGATGAATCCACACACGGGTTTAACTCTGGAAGTTGAGTGCACACATTGACAACCGTTCTGTTAGATAGCTGCGTTTTGGATTTAGAAGCAGATATTTCCCTGGGCTTACTGCTGTTTCTTCCATATGCCGGTAATGGGCTGAAAACGCCTGTTTTGTGACTCTGCAGAGAAAGTGTTTGCAGACTGCTGAATCCACACACGGGTTTACCTCTGGAAGTTGAGTGCACACATTGACAACCGTTCTGTTAGATAGCTGCGTTTTGGATTTAGAAGCAGATATTTCCCTGTGCTGACTGCTGTTTCTTCCTTAAGCCGGTAATGGGCTGAAAAAGCCTGTTTTGGGACTCTGCAGAGAAAGTGTTTGCAGACTGCTGAATCCACACACGGGTTTACCTCTGGAAGTTGAGTGCACACATTGACAACCGTTCTGTTAGATAGCTGCGTTTTGGATTTAGAAGCAGACATTTCCCTGGGCTTACTGCTGTTTCTTCCATATGCCGGTAATGGGCTGAAAACGCCTGTTTTGGGACTCTGCAGAGAAAGTGTTTGCAGACTGCTGAATCCACACACGGGTTTAACTCTGGAAGTTGAGTGCACACATTGACAACCGTTCTGTTAGATAGCTGCGTTTTGGATTTAGAAGCAGATATTTCCCTGTGCTTACTGCTGTTTCTTCCTTATGCAGGTAATGGGCTGAAAACGCTTGTTTTGGGACTCTGCAGATAGTGTTTGCAGACTGATGAATCCACACACGGGTTTAACTCTGGAAGTTGAGTGCACACATTGACAACCGTTCTGTTAGATAGCTGCGTTTTGGATTTAGAAGCAGATATTTCCCTGGGCTTACTGCTGTTTCTTCCATATGCCGGTAATGGGCTGAAAACGCCTGTTTTGGGACTCTGCAGAGAAAGTGTTTGCAGACTGCTGAATCCACACACGGGTTTAACTCTGGAAGTTGAGTGCACACATTGACAACCGTTCTGTTAGATAGCTGCGTTTTGGATTTAGAAGCAGATATTTCCCTGTGCTTACTGCTGTTTCTTCCATTTGCCGGTAATGGGCTGAAAACGTCTGTTTTGGGACTCTGCAGAGAAAGTGTTTGCAGACTGCTGAATCCACACACGGGTTTAACTCTGGAAGTTGAGTGCACACATTGACAACCGTTCTGTTAGATAGCTGCGTTTTGGATTTAGAAGCAGATATTTCCCTGGGCTTACTGCTGTTTCTTCCATATGCCGGTAATGGGCTGAATACGCCTGTTTTGGGACTCTGCAGAGAAAGTGTTTGCAGACTGCTGAATCCACACAGGGGTTTAACTCTGGAAGTTGAGTGCACACATTGACAACCGTTCTGTTAGATAGCTGCGTTTTGGATTTAGAAGCAGATATTTCCCTGTGCTTACTGCTGTTTCTTCCATATGCCGGTAAGGGGCTGAAAACGCCTGTTTTGGGACTCTGCAGAGAAAGTGTCTGCAGACTGCTGAATCCACACACGGGTTTAACTCTGGAAGTTGAGTGCACACATTGACAACCGTTCTGTTAGATAGCTGCGTTTTGGATTTAGAAGCAGATATTTCCCTGTGCTTACTGCTGTTTCTTCCATATGCCGGTAATGGGCTGAAAACGCCTGTTTTGGGACTCTGCAGAGAAAGTGTTAGCAGACTGCTGAATCCACACACGGGTTTTAACTCTGGAAGTTGAGTGCACACATTGACAACCGTTCTGTTAGATAGCTGTGTTTTGGATTTAGAAGCAGATATTTCCCTGTGCTTACTGCTGTTTCTTCCATTGGCCGGTAATCGGCTGAAAACGCCTGTTTTGGGACTCTGCAGAGAAAGTGTTTGCAGACTGCTGAATCCACACACGGGATTAACTCTGGAAGTTGAGTGCACACATTGACAACTGTTCTGTTAGATAACTGCGTTTTGGATTTAGAAGCAGATATTTCCCTGTGCTTACTGCTGTTTCTTCCATTGGCCGGTAATGGGATGAAAACGCCTGTTTTGGGACTCTGCAGAGAAAGTGTTTGCAGACTGCTGAATCCACACACGGGTTTAACTCTGGAAGTTGAGTGCACACATTGACAACCGTTCTGTTAGATAGCTGCGTTTTGGATTTAGAAGCAGATATTTCCCTGTGCTTACTGCTGTTTCTTCCATATGCCGGTAATGGGCTGAAAACGCCTGTTTTGGGACTCTGCAGAGAAAGTGTTTGCAGACTGCTGAATCCACACACGGGTTTAACTCTGGAAGTTGAGTGCACACATTGACAACCGTTCTGTTAGATAGCTGCGTTTTGGATTTAGAAGCAGATATTTCCCTGTGCTGACTGCTGTTTCTTCCATATGCCGGTAATGGGCTGAAAACGCCTGTTTTGGGACTCTGCAGAGAAAGTGTTTGCAGACTGCTGAATCCACACACGGGTTTAACTCTGGAAGTTGAGTGCACACATTGACAACCGTTCTGTTAGATAGCTGCGTTTTGGATTTAGAAGCAGATATTTCCCTGGGCTTACTGCTCTTTCTTCCATATGCCGGTAATGGGCTGAAAACGCCTGTTTTGGGACTCTGCAGAGAAAGTGTTTGCAGACTGCTGAATCCACACACGGGTTTAACTCTGGAAGTTGAGTGCACACATTGACAACCGTTCTGTTAGATAGCTGCGTTTTGGATTTAGAAGCAGATATTTCCCTGTGCTTACTGCTGTTTCTTCCATATGCCGGTAATGGGCTGAAAACGCCTGTTTTGGGACTCTGCAGAGAAAGTGTTTGCAGACTGCTGAATCCACACACGGGTTTACCTCTGGAAGTTGAGTGCACACATTGACAACCGTTCTGTTAGATAGCTGCGTTTTGGATTTAGAAGCAGATATTTCCCTGTGCTGACTGCTGTTTCTTCCTTAAGCCGGTAATGGGCTGAAAACGCCTGTTTTGGGACTCTGCAGAGAAAGTGTTTGCAGACTGCTGAATCCACACAGGGGTTTAACTCTGGAAGTTGAGTGCACACATTGACAACCGTTCTGTTAGATAGCTGCGTTTTGGATTTAGAAGCCGATATTTCCCTGTGCTTACTGCTGTTTCTTCCATATGCCGGTAATGGGCTGAAAACGCCTGTTTTGGGACTCTGCAGAGAAAGTGTTTGCAGACTGCTGAATCCACACACGGGTTTAACTCTGGAAGTTGAGTGCACACATTGACAACCGTTCTGTTAGATAGCTGCGTTTTGGATTTAGAAGCAGATATTTCCCTGGGCTTACTGCTGTTTCTTCCATATGCCGGTAGTTGGCTGATAACGCCTGTTTTGGGACTCTGCAGAGAAAGTGTTTCCAGACTGCTGAATCCACACACGGGTTTAACTCTGGAAGTTGAGTGCACACATTGACAACCGTTCTGTTAGATAGCTGCGTTTTGGATTTAGAAGCAGATATTTCCCTGTGCTGACTGCTTTTTCTTCCATATGCCGGTAATGGGCTGAAAACGCCTGTTTTGGGACTCTGCAGAGAAAGTGTTTGCAGACTGCTGAATCCACACACGGGTTTAACTCTGGAAGTTGAGTGCACACATTGACAACCGTTCGGTTAGATTGCTGCGTTTTGGATTTAGAAGCAGATATTTCCCTGGGCTTACTGCTGTTCCTTCCATATGCCGGTAATGGGCTGAAAACGCCTGTTTTGGGACTCTGCAGAGAAAGTGTTTGCAGACTGCTGAATCCACACACGGGTTTAACTCTGGAAGTTGAGTGCACACATTGACAACCGTTCTGTTAGATAGCTGCGTTTTGGATTTAGAAGCAGATATTTCCCTGGGCTTACTGCTGTTTCTTCCATATGCCGGTAATGGGCTGATAACGCCTGTTTTGGGACTCTGCAGAGAAAGTGTTTGCAGACTGCTGAATCCACACACGGGTTTAACTCTGGAAGTTGAGTGCACACATTGACAACCGTTCTGTTAGATAGCTGCGTTTTGGATTTAGAAGCAGATATTTCCCTGTGCTGACTGCTGTTTCTTCCTTAAGCCGGTAATGGGCTGAAAACGCCTGTTTTGGGACTCTGCAGAGAAAGTGTTTGCAGACTGCTGAATCCACACAGGGGTTTAACTCTGGAAGTTGAGTGCACACATTGACAACCGTTCTGTTAGATAGCTGCGTTTTGGATTTAGAAGCCGATATTTCCCTGTGCTTACTGCTGTTTCTTCCATATGCCGGTAATGGGCTGAAAACGCCTGTTTTGGGACTCTGCAGAGAAAGTGTTTGCAGACTGCTGAATCCACACACGGGTTTAACTCTGGAAGTTGAGTGCACACATTGACAACCGTTCTGTTAGATAGCTGCGTTTTGGATTTAGAAGCAGATATTTCCCTGGGCTTACTGCTGTTTCTTCCATATGCCGGTAGTTGGCTGATAACGCCTGTTTTGGGACTCTGCAGAGAAAGTGTTTCCAGACTGCTGAATCCACACACGGGTTTAACTCTGGAAGTTGAGTGCACACATTGACAACCGTTCTGTTAGATAGCTGCGTTTTGGATTTAGAAGCAGATATTTCCCTGTGCTGACTGCTTTTTCTTCCATATGCCGGTAATGGGCTGAAAACGCCTGTTTTGGGACTCTGCAGAGAAAGTGTTTGCAGACTGCTGAATCCACACACGGGTTTAACTCTGGAAGTTGAGTGCACACATTGACAACCGTTCGGTTAGATTGCTGCGTTTTGGATTTAGAAGCAGATATTTCCCTGGGCTTACTGCTGTTCCTTCCATATGCCGGTAATGGGCTGAAAACGCCTGTTTTGGGACTCTGCAGAGAAAGTGTTTGCAGACTGCTGAATCCACACACGGGTTTAACTCTGGAAGTTGAGTGCACACATTGACAACCGTTCTGTTAGATAGCTGCGTTTTGGATTTAGAAGCAGATATTTCCCTGGGCTTACTGCTGTTTCTTCCATATGCCGGTAATGGGCTGATAACGCCTGTTTTGGGACTCTGCAGAGAAAGTGTTTGCAGACTGCTGAATCCACACACGGGTTTAACTCTGGAAGTTGAGTGCACACATTGACAACCGTTCTGTTAGATAGCTGCGTTTTGGATTTAGAAGCAGATATTTCCCTGGGCTTACTGCTGTTTCTTCCATATGCCAGTAATGGGCTGAAAACGCCTGTTTTTGGACTCTGCAGAGAAAGTGTTTGCAGACTGCTGAATCCACACACGGGTTTAACTCTGGAAGTTGAGTGCACACATTGACAACCGTTCTGTTAGATAGCTGCGTTTTGGATTTAGAAGCAGATATTTCCCTGTGCTTACTGCTGTTTCTTCCATATGCCGGTAATGGGCTGAAAACGCCTGTTTTGGGACTCTGCAGAGAAAGTGTTTGCAGACTGCTGAATCCACACACGGGTTTAACTCTGGAAGTTGAGTGCACACATTGACAACCGTTCTGTTAGATAGCTGCGTTTTGGATTTAGAAGCAGATATTTCCCTGTGCTGACTGCTGTTTCTTCCTTAAGCCGGTAATGGGCTGAAAATGCCTGTTTTGGGACTCTGCAGAGAAAGTGTTTGCAGACTGCTGAATCCACACACGGGTTTACCTCTGGAAGTTGAGTGCACACATTGACAACCGTTCTGTTAGATAGCTGCGTTTTGGATTTAGAAGCAGACATTTCCCTGGGCTTACTGCTGTTTCTTCCATAGGACGGTAATGGGCTGAAAACGCCTGTTTTGGGACTCTGCAGAGAAAGTGTTTGCAGACTGCTGAATCCACACACGGGTTTAACTCTGGAAGTTGAGTGCACACATTGACAACCGTTCTGTTAGATAGCTGCGTTTTGGATTTAGAAGCAGATATTTCCCTGTGCTTACTGCTGTTTCTTCCATATGCAGGTAATGGGCTGAAAACGCCTGTTTTGGGACTCTGCAGAGAAAGTGTTTGCAGACTGATGAATCCACACACGGGTTTAACTCTGGAAGTTGAGTGCACACATTGACAACCGTTCTGTTAGATAGCTGCGTTTTGGATTTAGAAGCAGATATTTCCCTGGGCTTACTGCTGTTTCTTCCATATGCCGGTAATGGGCTGAAAACGCCTGTTTTGGGACTCTGCAGAGAAAGTGTTTGAAGACTGCTGAATCCACACACAGGTTTAACTCTGGAAGTTGAGTGCACACATTGAGAACCGTTCCGTTATATAGCTGCGTTTTGGATTTAGAAGCAGATATTTCCCTGTGCTTACTGCTGTTTCTTCCATATGCCGGTAATGGGCTGAAAACGCCTGTTTTGGGACTCTGCAGAGAAAGTGTTTGCAGACTGCTGAATCCACACACGGGTTTAACTCTGGAAGTTGAGTGCACACATTGACAACCGTTCTGTTAGATAGCTGCGTTTTGGATTTAGAAGCAGATATTTCCCTGGGCTTACTGCTGTTTCTTCCATATGCCGGTAATGGGCTGAAAATGCCTGGTTTGGGACTCTGCAGAGAAAGTGTTTGCAGACTGCTGAATCCACACACGGGTTTAACTCTGGAAGTTGAGTGCACACATTGACAACCGTTCTGTTAGATAGCTGCGTTTTGGATTTAGAAGCAGATATTTCCCTGTGCTTACTGCTGTTTCTTCCATATGCCGGTAATGGGCTGAAAACGCCTGTTTTGGGACTCTGCAGAGAAAGTGTTTGCAGACTGCTGAATCCACACACGGGTTTAACTCTGGAAGTTGAGTGCACACATTGACAACCGTTCTGTTAGATAGCTGCGTTTTGGATTTAGAAGCAGTTATTTCCCTGTGCTTACTGCTGTTTCTTCCATATGCCGGTAATGGGCTGAAAACGTCTGTTTTGGGACTCTGCAGAGAAAGTGTTTGCAGACTGCTGAATCCACACACGGGTTTAACTCTGGAAGTTGAGTGCACACATTGACAACCGTTCTGTTAGATAGCTGCGTTTTGGATTTAGAAGCAGATATTTCCCTGGGCTTACTGCTGTTTCTTCCATATGCCGGTAATGGGCTGAAAACGCCTGTTTTGGGACTCTGCAGAGAAAGTGTTTGCAGACTGCTGAATCCACACAGGGGTTTAACTCTGGAAGTTGAGTGCACACATTGACAACCGTTCTGTTAGATAGCTGCGTTTTGGATTTAGAAGCAGATATTTCCCTGGGCTTACTGCTGTTTCTTCCATATGCCGGTAAGGGGCTGAAAACGCCTGTTTTGGGACTCTGCAGAGAAAGTGTCTGCAGACTGCTGAATCCACACACGGGTTTAACTCTGGAAGTTGAGTGCACACATTGACAACCGTTCTGTTAGATAGCTGCGTTTTGGATTTAGAAGCAGATATTTCCCTGTGCTTACTGCTGTTTCTTCCATATGCCGGTAATGGGCTGAAAACGCCTGTTTTGGGACTCTGCAGAGAAAGTGTTAGCAGACTGCTGAATCCACACACGGGTTTTAACTCTGGAAGTTGAGTGCACACATTGACAACCGTTCTGTTAGATAGCTGCGTTTTGGATTTAGAAGCAGATATTTCCCTGTGGTTACTGCTGTTTCTTCCATTGGCCGGTAATGGGCTGAAAACGCCTGTTTTGGGACTCTGCAGAGAAAGTGTTTGCAGACTGCTGAATCCACACACGGGATTAACTCTGGAAGTTGAGTGCACACATTGACAACCGTTCTGTTAGATAACTGCGTTTTGGATTTAGAAGCAGATATTTCCCTGTGCTTACTGCTGTTTCTTCCATTGGCCGGTAATGGGCTGAAAACGCCTGTTTTGGGACTCTGCAGAGAAAGTGTTTGCAGACTGCTGAATCCACACACGGGTTTAACTCTGGAAGTTGAGTGCACACATTGACAACCGTTCTGTTAGATAGCTGCGTTTTGGATTTAGAAGCAGATATTTCCCTGTGCTTACTGCTGTTTCTTCCATATGCCGGTAATGGGCTGAAAACGCCTGTTTTGGGACTCTGCAGAGAAAGTGTTTGCAGACTGCTGAATCCACACACGGGTTTAACTCTGGAAGTTGAGTGCACACATTGACAACCGTTCTGTTAGATAGCTGCGTTTTGGATTTAGAAGCAGATATTTCCCTGTGCTTACTGCTGTTTCTTCCATATGCCGGTAATGGGCTGAAAACGCCTGTTTTGGGACTCTGCAGAGAAAGTGTTTGCAGACTGCTGAATCCACACACGGGTTTAACTCTGGAAGTTGAGTGCACACATTGACAACCGTTCTGTTAGATAGCTGCGTTTTGGATTTAGAAGTAGATATTTCCCTGGGCTTACTGCTGTTTCTTCCATATGCCGGTAATGGGCTGAAAACGCCTGTTTTGGGACTCTGCAGAGAAAGTGTTTGCAGACTGCTGAATCCACACACGGGTTTTAACTCTGGAAGTTGAGTGCACACATTGACAACCGTTCTGTTAGATAGTTGCGTTTTGGATTTAGAAGCAGATATTTCCCTGTGATGACTGCTGTTTCTTCCATATGCCGGTAATGGCCTGAAAACGCCTGTTTTGGGACTCTGCAGAGAAAGTGTTTGCAGACAGCTGAATCCACACACGGGTTTAACTCTGGAAGTTGAGTGCACACCTTGACAACCGTTCTGTTAGATAGCTGCGTTTTGGATTTAGAAGCAGATATTTCCCTGTGCTTACTGCTGTTTCTTCCATATGCCGGTAATGGGCTGAAAACGCCTGTTTTGGGACTCTGCAGAGAAAGTGTTTGCAGACTGCTGAATCCACACACGGGTTTAACTCTGGAAGTTGAGTGCACACATTGACAACCGTTCTGTTAGATAGCTGCGTTTTGGATTTAGAAGCAGATATTTCCCTGTGCTTACTGCTGTTTTTTCCATATGCCGGTAATGGGCTGAAAACGTTTGTTTTGGGACTCTGCAGAGAAAGTGTTTGCAGACTGCTGAATCCACACACGGGTTTACCTCTGGAAGTTGAGTGCACACATTGACAACCGTTCTGTTAGATAGCTGCGTTTTGGATTTAGAAGCAGATATTTCCCTGTGCTGACTGCTGTTTCTTCCTTAAGCCGGTAATGGGCTGAAAACGCCTGTTTTGGGACTCTGCAGAGAAAGTGTTTGCAGACTGCTGAATCCACACAGGGGTTTAACTCTGGAAGTTGAGTGCACACATTGACAACCGTTCTGTTAGATAGCTGCGTTTTGGATTTAGAAGCCGATATTTCCCTGTGCTTACTGCTGTTTCTTCCATATGCCGGTAATGGGCTGAAAACGCCTGTTTTGGGACTCTGCAGAGAAAGTGTTTGCAGACTGCTGAATCCACACACGGGTTTAACTCTGGAAGTTGAGTGCACACATTGACAACCGTTCTGTTAGATAGCTGCGTTTTGGATTTAGAAGCAGATATTTCCCTGGGCTTACTGCTGTTTCTTCCATATGCCGGTAGTTGGCTGATAACGCCTGTTTTGGGACTCTGCAGAGAAAGTGTTTCCAGACTGCTGAATCCACACACGGGTTTAACTCTGGAAGTTGAGTGCACACATTGACAACCGTTCTGTTAGATAGCTGCGTTTTGGATTTAGAAGCAGATATTTCCCTGTGCTGACTGCTGTTTCTTCCATATGCCGGTAATGGGCTGAAAACGCCTGTTTTGGGACTCTGCAGAGAAAGTGTTTGCAGACTGCTGAATCCACACACGGGTTTAACTCTGGAAGTTGAGTGCACACATTGACAACCGTTCTGTTAGATAGCTGCGATTTGGATTTAGAAGCAGATATTTCCCTGGGCTTACTGCTGTTCCTTCCATATGCCGGTATTGGGCTGAAAACGCCTGTTTTGGGACTCTGCAGAGAAAGTGTTTGCAGACTGCTGAATCCACACACGGGTTTAACTCTGGAAGTTGAGTGCACACATTGACAACCGCTCTGTTAGATAGCTGCGTTTTGGATTTAGAAGCAGATATTTCCCTGGGCTTACTGCTGTTTCTTCCATATGCCGGTAATGGGCTGAAAACGCCTGTTTTGGGACTCTGCAGAGAAAGTGTTTGCAGACTGCTGAATCCACACACGGGTTTAACTCTGGAAGTTGAGTGCACACATTGACAACCGTTCTGTTAGATAGCTGCGTTTTGGATTTAGAAGCAGATATTTCCCTGGGCTTACTGCTGTTTCTTCCATATGCCAGTAATGGGCTGAAAACGCCTGTTTTGGGACTCTGCAGAGAAAGTGTTTGCAGACTGCTGAATCCACACACGGGTTTAACTCTGGAAGTTGAGTGCACACATTGACAACCGTTCTGTTAGATAGCTGCGTTTTGGATTTAGAAGCAGATATTTCCCTGTGCTGACTGCTGTTTCTTCCATATGCCGGTAATGGGCTGAAAACGCCTGTTTTGGGACTCTGCAGAGAAAGTGTTTGCAGACTGCTGAATCCACACACGGGTTTAACTCTGGAAGTTGAGTGCACACATTGACAACCGTTCTGTTAGATAGCTGCGATTTGGATTTAGAAGCAGATATTTCCCTGGGCTTACTGCTGTTCCTTCCATATGCCGGTTTTGGGCTGAAAACGCCTGTTTTGGGACTCTGCAGAGAAAGTGTTTGCAGACTGCTGAATCCACACACGGGTTTAACTCTGGAAGTTGAGTGCACACATTGACAACCGCTCTGTTAGATAGCTGCGTTTTGGATTTAGAAGCAGATATTTCCCTGGGCTTACTGCTGTTTCTTCCATATGCCGGTAATGGGCTGAAAACGCCTGTTTTGGGACTCTGCAGAGAAAGTGTTTGCAGACTGCTGAATCCACACACGGGTTTAACTCTGGAAGTTGAGTGCACACATTGACAACCGTTCTGTTAGATAGCTGCGTTTTGGATTTAGAAGCAGATATTTCCCTGGGCTTACTGCTGTTTCTTCCATATGCCAGTAATGGGCTGAAAACGCCTGTTTTGGGACTCTGCAGAGAAAGTGTTTGCAGACTGCTGAATCCACACACGGGTTTAACTCTGGAAGTTGAGTGCACACATTGACAACCGTTCTGTTAGATAGCTGCGTTTTGGATTTAGAAGCAGATATTTCCCTGTGCTTACTGCTGTTTCTTCCATATGCCGGTAATGGGCTGAAAACGCCTGTTTTGGGACTCTGCAGAGAAAGTGTTTGCAGACTGCTGAATCCACACACGGGTTTAACTCTGGAAGTTGAGTGCACACATTGACAACCGTTCTGTTAGATAGCTGCGTTTTGGATTTAGAAGCATATATTTCCCTGTGCTTACTGCTGTTTCTTCCATAGGCCGGTAATGGGCTGAAAACGCCTGTTTTGGGACTCTGCAGAGAAAGTGTTTGCAGACTGCTGAATCCACACACGGGTTTAACTCTGGAAGTTGAGTGCACACATTCACAACCGTTCTGTTAGATAGCTGCATTTTGGATTTAGAAGCAGATATTTCCCTGTGCTTACTGCTGTTTCTTCCTTATGCCGGTAATGGGCTGAAAACGCCTGTTTTGGGACTCTGCAGAGAAAGTGTTTGCAGACTGCTGAATCCACACCCGGGTTTAACTCTGGAAGTTGAGTGCACACATTGACAACCGTTCTGTTAGATAGCTGTGTTTTGGATTTAGAAGCAGATATTTCCCTGTGCTTACTGCTGTTTCTTCCATATGCCGGAAATGGGCTGAAAAGGCCTGTTTCGGGACTCTGCAGAGAAAGTGTTTGCAGACTGCTGAATCCACACACGGGTTTAACTCTGGAAGTTGAGTGCACACATTGACAACCGTTCTGTTAGATAGCTGCGTTTTGGATTTAGAAGCAGATATTTCCCTGTGCTTACTGCTGTTTCTTCCATATGCCGGTAATGGGCTGAAAACGTCTGTTTTGGGACTCTGCAGAGAAAGTGTTTGCAGACTGCTGAATCCACACACGGGATTAACTCTGGAAGTTGAGTGCACTCATTGACAACCGTTCTGTTAGATAGCTGCGTTTTGGATTTAGAAGCAGATATTTCCCTGTGCTTACTGCTGTTTCTTCCATATGCCGGTAATGGGCTGAAAAGGCCCGTTTTGGGACTCTGCAGAGAAAGTGTTTGCAGACTGCTGAATCCACACACGGGTTTACCTCTGGAAGTTGAGTGCACACATTGACAACCGTTCTGTTAGATAGCTGCGTTTTGGATTTAGAAGCAGATATTTCCCTGTGCTTACTGCTGTTTCTTCCTTATGCCGGTAATGGGCTGAAAAGGCCTGTTTTGGGACTCTGCAGAGAAAGTGTTTGCAGACTGCTGAATCCACACACGGGTTTACCTCTGGAAGTTGAGTGCACACATTGACAACCGTTCTGTTAGATAGCTGCGTTTTGGATTTAGAAGCAGATATTTCCCTGTGCTTACTGCTGTTTCTTCCATATGCCGGTAATGGGCTGAAAACGCCTGTTTCGGGACTCTGCAGAGAAAGTGTTTGCAGACTGCTGAATCCACACACGGGTTTAACTCTGGAAGTTGAGTGCACACATTGACAACCGTTCTGTTAGATAGCTGCGTTTTGGATTTAGAAGCAGATATTTCCCTGTGCTTACTGCTGTTTCTTCCATATGCCGGTAATGGGCTGAAAACGTCTGTTTTGGGACTCTGCAGAGAAAGTGTTTGCAGACTGCTGAATCCACACACGGGTTTAACTCTGGAAGTTGAGTGCACTCATTGACAACCGTTCTGTTAGATAGCTGCGTTTTGGATTTAGAAGCAGATATTTCCCTGTGCTTACTGCTGTTTCTTCCATATGCCGGTAATGGGCTGAAAACGCCTGTTTTGGGACTCTGCAGAGAAAGTGTTTGCAGACTGCTGAATCCACACACGGGTTTAACTCTGTAAGTTGAGTGCGCAGATTGACAACCGTTCTGTTAGATAGCTGCGTTTTGGGTTTAGAATCAGATATTTCCCTGTGCTTACTGCTGTTTCTTCCATATGTCGGTAATGGGCTGAAAACGCCTGTTTTGGACTTTGCAGAGAAAGTGTTTGCAGACTGCTGAATTCACACACGGGTTTAACTCTGGAAGTTGAGTGCACACATTGACAGCCGTTCTGTGAGATAGCTGCGTTTTGGATTTAGAAGCAGATATTTCCCTGGGCTTACTGCTGTTTCTTCCATATGCCGGTAATGGGCTGAAAACGCCTGTTTTGGGACTCTGCAGAGAAAGTGTTTGCAGACTGCTGAATCCACACACGGGTTTAACTCTGGAAGTTGAGTGCACACATTGACAACCGTTCTGTTAGATAGCTGCGTTTTGTCTTTAGAAGCAGATATTTCCCTGTGCTTACTGCTGTTTCTTCCATATGCCGGTAATGGGCTGAAAACGCCTGTTTTGGGACTCTGCAGAGAAAGTGTTTGCAGACTGCTGAATCCACACACGGGTTTAACTCTGGAAGTTGAGTGCACACATTGACAACCGTTCTGTTAGATAGCTGCGTTTTGGATTTAGGAGCAGATATTTCCCTGTACTTACTACTGTTTCTTCCATATGCCGGTAATGGGCTGAAAACGCCTGTTTTGGGACTCTGCAGAGAAAGTGTTTGCAGACTGCTGAATCCACACACGGGTTTAACTCTGGAAGTTGAGTGCACACATTGACAACCGTTCTGTTAGATAGCTGCGTTTTGGATTTAGAAGCAGATATTTCCCTGTGCTTACTGCTGTTTCTTCCATATGCCGGTAATGGGCTGAAAACGCCTGTTTTGGGACTCTGCAGAGAAAGTGTTTGCAGACTGCTGAATCCACACACGGGTTTAACTCTGGAAGTTGAGTGCACACATTGACAACCGTTCTGTTAGATAGCTGCGTTTTGGATTTAGAAGCAGATATTTCCCTGTGCTTACTGCTGTTTCTTCCATAGGCCGGTAATGGGCTGAAAACGCCTGTTTTGGGATTCTGCAGAGAAAGTGTGTGCAGACTGCTGAATCCACACACGGGTTTAACTCTGGAAGTTGAGTGCACACATTGACAACCGTTCTGTTAGATAGCTGCGTTTTGGATTTAGAAGCAGATATTTCCCTGTGCTTACTGCTGTTTCTTCCATATGCCGGTAATGGGCTGAAAACGTCTGTTTTGGGACTCTGCAGAGAAAGTGTTTGCAGACTGCTGAATCCACACACGGGTTTAACTCTGGAAGTTGAGTGCACACATTGACAACCGTTCTGTTAGATAGCTGTGTTTTGGATTTAGAAGCAGATATTTCCCTGGGCTGACTGCTGTTTCTTCCATATGCCGGTAATGGTCTGAAAACGCCTGTTTTGGGACTCTGCAGAGAAAGTGTTTGCAGACTGCTGAATCCACACACGGGTTTAACTCTGGAAGTTGAGTGCACACATTGACAACCGTTCTGTTAGATAGCTGCGTTTTGGATTTAGAAGCAGATATTTCCCGGGGCTTATTGCTGTTTCTTCCATATGCCGGTAATGGGCTGAAAACGCCTGTTTTGGGACTCTGCAGAGAAAGTGTTAGCAGACTGATGAATCCACACACGGGTTTTAACTCTGGAAGTTGAGTGCACACATTGACAACCGTTCTGTTAGATAGCTGCGTTTTGGATTTAGAAGCAGATATTTCCCTGTGCTTACTGCTGTTTCTTCCATATGCCGGTAATGGGCTGAAATCTCCTGTTTTGGGACTCTGCAGAGAAAGTGTTTGCAGACTGCTGAATCCACACACGGGTTTAACTCTGGAAGTTGAGTGCACACATTGACAACCGTTCTGTTAGATAGCTGCGTTTTGGATTTAGAATCAGATATTTCCCTGTGCTTACGGCGGTTTCTTCCATAGGCCGGTAATGGGCTGAAAACGCCTGTTTTGGGACTCTGCAGAGAAAGTGTTTGCAGACTGCTGAATCCACACACGGGTTTAACTCTGGAAGTTGAGTGCACACATTGACAACCGTTCTGTTAGATAGCTGCGTTTTGGATTTAGAAGCAGATATTTCCCTGTGCTTACTGCTGTTTCTTCCATAGGCCGGTAATGGGCTGAAAACGCCTGTTTTGGGACTCTGCAGAGAAAGTGTTTCCAGACTGCTGAATCCACACACGGGTTTAACTCTGGAAGTTGAGTGCACACATTGACAACCGTTCTGTTAGATAGCTGCGTTTTGGATTTAGAAGCAGATATTTCCCTGTGCTTACTGCTGTTTCTTCCATATGCCGGTAATGGGCTGAAAACGCCTGTTTTGGGACTCTGCAGAGAAAGTGTTTGCAGACTGCTGAATCTTCACACGGGTTTAACTCTGGAAGTTGAGTGCACACATTGACAACCGTTCTGTTAGATAGCTGCGTTTTGGCTTTAGAAGCAGATATTTCCCTGTGCTTACTGCTGTTTCTTCCTTATGCCGGTAATGGGCTGAAAACGCCTGTTTTGGGACTCTGCAGAGAAAGTGTTTGCAGACTGCTGAATCCACACACGGGTTTAACTCTGGAAGTTGAGTGCACACATTGACAACCGTTCTGTTAGATAGCTGCGTTTTGGATTTAGAAGCAGATATTTCCCTGTGCTTACTACTGTTTCTTCCATATGCCGGTAATGGGCTGAAAACGCCTGTTTTGGGACTCTGCAGAGAAAGTGTTTGCAGACTGCTGAATCCACACACGGGTTTAACTCTGGAAGTTGAGTGCACACATTGACAACCGTTCTGTTAGATAGCTACGTTTTGGATTTATAAGCAGATATTTCCCTGTGCTGACTGCTGTTTCATCCTTATGCCGGTAATGGGCTGAAAACGCCTGTTTTGGGACTCTGCAGAGAAAGTGTTTGCAGACTGCTGAATCCACACACGGGTTTAACTCTGGAAGTTGAGTGCACACATTGACAACCGTTCTGTTAGATAGCTGCGTTTTGGATTTAGAAGCAGATATTTCCCTGTTCTTACTGCTGTTTCTTCCATATGCCGGTAATGGGCTGAAAACGCCTGTTTTGGGACTCTGCAGAGAAAGTGTTTGCAGACTGCTGAATCCACACACGGGTTTAACTCTGGAAGTTGAGTGCACACATTGACAACCGTTCTGTTAGATAACTGCGTTTTGGATTTAGAAGCAGATATTTCCCTGTGCTTACTGCTGTTTCTTCCATATGCCGGTAATGGGCTGAAAACGCCTGTTCTGGGACTCTGCAGAGAAAGTGTTTGCAGACTGCTGAATCCACACACGGGTTTCACTCTGGAAGTTGAGTGCACACATTGACAACCGTTCTGTTAGATAGCTGCGTTTTGGATTTAGAAGCAGATATTTCCCTGTGCTTACTGCTGTTTCTTCCATATGCCGGTAATGGGCTGAAAACGCCTGTTTTGGGACTCTGCAGAGAAAGTGTTTGCAGACTGCTGAATCCACACACGGGTTTAACTCTGGAAGTTGAGTGCACACATTGACAACCGTTCTGTTAGATAGCTGCGTTTTGGATTTAGAAGCAGATATTTCCCTGTGCTTACTGCTGTTTCTTCCATATGCCGGTAATGGGCTGAAAACGCCTGTTTTGGGACTCTGCAGAGAAAGTGTTTGCAGACTGCTGAATCCACACACGGGTTTAACTCTGGAAGTTGAGTGCACACATTGACAACCGTTCTGTTAGATAGCTGCGTTTTGGATTTAGAAGCAAACATTTCCCTGGGCTTACTGCTGTTTCTTCCATATGCCGGTAATGGGCTGAAAACGCCTGTTTTGGGACTCTGCAGAGAAAGAGTTTGCAGACTGCTGAATCCACACACGGGTTTAACTCTGGAAGTTGAGTGCACACATTGACAACCGTTCTGTTAGATAGCTGCATTTTGGATTTAGAAGCAGATATTTCCCTGTGCTTACTGCTGTTTCTTCCATATGCCGGTAATGGGCTGAAAACGCCTGTTTTGGGACTCTGCAGAGAAAGTGTTTGCAGACTGCTGAATCCACACACGGGTTTAACTCTGGAAGTTGAGTGCACACATTGACAACCGTTCTGTTAGATAGCTGCGTTTTGGATTTAGAAGCAGATATTTCCCTGGGCTTACTGCTGTTTCTTCCATATGCCGGTAATGGGCTGAAAACGCCTGTTTTGGGACTCTGCAGAGAAAGTGTTTGCAGACTGCTGAATCCACACACGGGTTTAACTCTGGAAGTTGAGTGCACACATTGACAACCGTTCTGTTAGATAGCTGCGTTTTGGATTTAGAAGCAGATATTTCCCTGTGCTTACTGCTGTTTCTTCCATATGCCGGTAATGGGCTGAAAACGCCTGTTTTGGGACTCTGCAGAGAAAGTGTTTGCAGACTGCTGAATCCACACACGGGTTTACCTCTGGAAGTTGAGTGCACACATTGACAACCGTTCTGTTAGATAGCTTCGTTTTGGATTTAGAAGCAGATATTTCCCTGTGCTGACTGCTGTATCTTCCTTAAGCCGGTAATGGGCTGAAAACGCCTGTTTTGGGACTCTGCAGAGAAAGTGTTTGCAGACTGCTGAATCCACACAGGGGTTTAACTCTGGAAGTTGAGTGCACACATTGACAACCGTTCTGTTAGATAGCTGCGTTTTGGATTTAGAAGCCGATATTTCCCTGTGCTTACTGCTGTTTCTTCCATATGCCGGTAATGGGCTGAAAACGCCTGTTTTGGGACTCTGCAGAGAAAGTGTTTGCAGACTGCTGAATCCACACAGGGGTTTAACTCTGGAAGTTGAGTGCACACATTGACAACCGTTCTGTTAGATAGCTGCGTTTTGGATTTAGAAGCAGATATTTCCCTGGGCTTACTGCTGTTTCTTCCATATGCCGGTAATGGGCTGATAACGCCTGTTTTGGGACTCTGCAGAGAAAGTGTTTGCAGACTGCTGAATCCACACACGGGTTTAACTCTGGAAGTTGAGTGCACACATTGACAACCGTTCTGTTAGATAGCTGCGTTTTGGATTTAGAAGCAGATATTTCCCTGGGCTTACTGCTGTTTCTTCCATATGCCAGTAATGGGCTGAAAACGCCTGTTTTTGGACTCTGCAGAGAAAGTGTTTGCAGACTGCTGAATCCACACACGGGTTTAACTCTGGAAGTTGAGTGCACACATTGACAACCGTTCTGTTAGATAGCTGCGTTTTGGATTTAGAAGCAGATATTTCCCTGTGCTTACTGCTGTTTCTTCCATATGCCGGTAATGGGCTGAAAACGCCTGTTTTGGGACTCTGCAGAGAAAGTGTTTGCAGACTGCTGAATCCACACACGGGTTTAACTCTGGAAGTTGAGTGCACACATTGACAACCGTTCTGTTAGATAGCTGCGTTTTGGATTTAGAAGCAGATATTTCCCTGTGCTGACTGCTGTTTCTTCCTTAAGCCGGTAATGGGCTGAAAATGCCTGTTTTGGGACTCTGCAGAGAAAGTGTTTGCAGACTGCTGAATCCACACACGGGTTTACCTCTGGAAGTTGAGTGCACACATTGACAACCGTTCTGTTAGATAGCTGCGTTTTGGATTTAGAAGCAGACATTTCCCTGGGCTTACTGCTGTTTCTTCCATAGGCCGGTAATGGGCTGAAAACGCCTGTTTTGGGACTCTGCAGAGAAAGTGTTTGCAGACTGCTGAATCCACACACGGGTTTAACTCTGGAAGTTGAGTGCACACATTGACAATCGTTCTGTTAGATAGCTGCGTTTTGGATTTAGAAGCAGATATTTCCCTGTGCTTACTGCTGTTTCTTCCATATGCAGGTAATGGGCTGAAAACGCCTGTTTTGGGACTCTGCAGAGAAAGTGTTTGCAGACTGATGAATCCACACACGGGTTTAACTCTGGAAGTTGAGTGCACACATTGACAACCGTTCTGTTAGATAGCTGCGTTTTGGATTTAGAAGCAGATATTTCCCTGGGCTTACTGCTGTTTCTTCCATATGCCGGTAATGGGCTGAAAACGCCTGTTTTGGGACTCTGCAGAGAAAGTGTTTGAAGACTGCTGAATCCACACACAGGTTTAACTCTGGAAGTTGAGTGCACACATTGAGAACCGTTCCGTTATATAGCTGCGTTTTGGATTTAGAAGCAGATATTTCCCTGTGCTTACTGCTGTTTCTTCCATATGCCGGTAATGGGCTGAAAACGCCTGTTTTGGGACTCTGCAGAGAAAGTGTTTGCAGACTGCTGAATCCACACACGGGTTTAACTCTGGAAGTTGAGTGCACACATTGACAACCGTTCTGTTAGATAGCTGCGTTTTGGATTTAGAAGCAGATATTTCCCTGGGCTTACTGCTGTTTCTTCCATATGCCGGTAATGGGCTGAAAATGCCTGGTTTGGGACTCTGCAGAGAAAGTGTTTGCAGACTGCTGAATCCACACACGGGTTTAACTCTGGAAGTTGAGTGCACACATTGACAACCGTTCTGTTAGATAGCTGCGTTTTGGATTTAGAAGCAGATATTTCCCTGTGCTTACTGCTGTTTCTTCCATATGCCGGTAATGGGCTGAAAACGCCTGTTTTGGGACTCTGCAGAGAAAGTGTTTGCAGACTGCTGAATCCACACACGGGTTTAACTCTGGAAGTTGAGTGCACACATTGACAACCGTTCTGTTAGATAGCTGCGTTTTGGATTTAGAAGCAGTTATTTCCCTGTGATTACTGCTGTTTCTTCCATATGCCGGTAATGGGCTGAAAACGTCTGTTTTGGGACTCTGCAGAGAAAGTGTTTGCAGACTGCTGAATCGACACACGGGTTTAACTCTGGAAGTTGAGTGCACACATTGACAACCGTTCTGTTAGATAGCTGCGTTTTGGATTTAGAAGCAGATATTTCCCTGGGCTTACTGCTGTTTCTTCCATATGCCGGTAATGGGCTGAAAACGCCTGTTTTGGGACTCTGCAGAGAAAGTGTTTGCAGACTGCTGAATCCACACAGGGGTTTAACTCTGGAAGTTGAGTGCACACATTGACAACCGTTCTGTTAGATAGCTGCGTTTTGGATTTAGAAGCAGATATTTCCCTGGGCTTACTGCTGTTTCTTCCATATGCCGGTAAGGGGCTGAAAACGCCTGTTTTGGGACTCTGCAGAGAAAGTGTCTGCAGACTGCTGAATCCACACACGGGTTTACCTCTGGAAGTTGAGTGCACACATTGACAACCGTTCTGTTAGATAGCTTCGTTTTGGATTTAGAAGCAGATATTTCCCTGTGCTGACTGCTGTATCTTCCTTAAGCCGGTAATGGGCTGAAAACGCCTGTTTTGGGACTCTGCAGAGAAAGTGTTTGCAGACTGCTGAATCCACACAGGGGTTTAACTCTGGAAGTTGAGTGCACACATTGACAACCGTTCTGTTAGATAGCTGCGTTTTGGATTTAGAAGCCGATATTTCCCTGTGCTTACTGCTGTTTCTTCCATATGCCGGTAATGGGCTGAAAACGCCTGTTTTGGGACTCTGCAGAGAAAGTGTTTGCAGACTGCTGAATCCACACAGGGGTTTAACTCTGGAAGTTGAGTGCACACATTGACAACCGTTCTGTTAGATAGCTGCGTTTTGGATTTAGAAGCAGATATTTCCCTGGGCTTACTGCTGTTTCTTCCATATGCCGGTAATGGGCTGATAACGCCTGTTTTGGGACTCTGCAGAGAAAGTGTTTGCAGACTGCTGAATCCACACACGGGTTTAACTCTGGAAGTTGAGTGCACACATTGACAACCGTTCTGTTAGATAGCTGCGTTTTGGATTTAGAAGCAGATATTTCCCTGGGCTTACTGCTGTTTCTTCCATATGCCAGTAATGGGCTGAAAACGCCTGTTTTTGGACTCTGCAGAGAAAGTGTTTGCAGACTGCTGAATCCACACACGGGTTTAACTCTGGAAGTTGAGTGCACACATTGACAACCGTTCTGTTAGATAGCTGCGTTTTGGATTTAGAAGCAGATATTTCCCTGTGCTTACTGCTGTTTCTTCCATATGCCGGTAATGGGCTGAAAACGCCTGTTTTGGGACTCTGCAGAGAAAGTGTTTGCAGACTGCTGAATCCACACACGGGTTTAACTCTGGAAGTTGAGTGCACACATTGACAACCGTTCTGTTAGATAGCTGCGTTTTGGATTTAGAAGCAGATATTTCCCTGTGCTGACTGCTGTTTCTTCCTTAAGCCGGTAATGGGCTGAAAATGCCTGTTTTGGGACTCTGCAGAGAAAGTGTTTGCAGACTGCTGAATCCACACACGGGTTTACCTCTGGAAGTTGAGTGCACACATTGACAACCGTTCTGTTAGATAGCTGCGTTTTGGATTTAGAAGCAGACATTTCCCTGGGCTTACTGCTGTTTCTTCCATAGGCCGGTAATGGGCTGAAAACGCCTGTTTTGGGACTCTGCAGAGAAAGTGTTTGCAGACTGCTGAATCCACACACGGGTTTAACTCTGGAAGTTGAGTGCACACATTGACAATCGTTCTGTTAGATAGCTGCGTTTTGGATTTAGAAGCAGATATTTCCCTGTGCTTACTGCTGTTTCTTCCATATGCAGGTAATGGGCTGAAAACGCCTGTTTTGGGACTCTGCAGAGAAAGTGTTTGCAGACTGATGAATCCACACACGGGTTTAACTCTGGAAGTTGAGTGCACACATTGACAACCGTTCTGTTAGATAGCTGCGTTTTGGATTTAGAAGCAGATATTTCCCTGGGCTTACTGCTGTTTCTTCCATATGCCGGTAATGGGCTGAAAACGCCTGTTTTGGGACTCTGCAGAGAAAGTGTTTGAAGACTGCTGAATCCACACACAGGTTTAACTCTGGAAGTTGAGTGCACACATTGAGAACCGTTCCGTTATATAGCTGCGTTTTGGATTTAGAAGCAGATATTTCCCTGTGCTTACTGCTGTTTCTTCCATATGCCGGTAATGGGCTGAAAACGCCTGTTTTGGGACTCTGCAGAGAAAGTGTTTGCAGACTGCTGAATCCACACACGGGTTTAACTCTGGAAGTTGAGTGCACACATTGACAACCGTTCTGTTAGATAGCTGCGTTTTGGATTTAGAAGCAGATATTTCCCTGGGCTTACTGCTGTTTCTTCCATATGCCGGTAATGGGCTGAAAATGCCTGGTTTGGGACTCTGCAGAGAAAGTGTTTGCAGACTGCTGAATCCACACACGGGTTTAACTCTGGAAGTTGAGTGCACACATTGACAACCGTTCTGTTAGATAGCTGCGTTTTGGATTTAGAAGCAGATATTTCCCTGTGCTTACTGCTGTTTCTTCCATATGCCGGTAATGGGCTGAAAACGCCTGTTTTGGGACTCTGCAGAGAAAGTGTTTGCAGACTGCTGAATCCACACACGGGTTTAACTCTGGAAGTTGAGTGCACACATTGACAACCGTTCTGTTAGATAGCTGCGTTTTGGATTTAGAAGCAGTTATTTCCCTGTGATTACTGCTGTTTCTTCCATATGCCGGTAATGGGCTGAAAACGTCTGTTTTGGGACTCTGCAGAGAAAGTGTTTGCAGACTGCTGAATCGACACACGGGTTTAACTCTGGAAGTTGAGTGCACACATTGACAACCGTTCTGTTAGATAGCTGCGTTTTGGATTTAGAAGCAGATATTTCCCTGGGCTTACTGCTGTTTCTTCCATATGCCGGTAATGGGCTGAAAACGCCTGTTTTGGGACTCTGCAGAGAAAGTGTTTGCAGACTGCTGAATCCACACAGGGGTTTAACTCTGGAAGTTGAGTGCACACATTGACAACCGTTCTGTTAGATAGCTGCGTTTTGGATTTAGAAGCAGATATTTCCCTGGGCTTACTGCTGTTTCTTCCATATGCCGGTAAGGGGCTGAAAACGCCTGTTTTGGGACTCTGCAGAGAAAGTGTCTGCAGACTGCTGAATCCACACACGGGTTTAACTCTGGAAGTTGAGTGCACACATTGACAACCGTTCTGTTAGATAGCTGCGTTTTGGATTTAGAAGCAGATATTTCCCTGTGCTTACTGCTGTTTCTTCCATATGCCGGTAATGGGCTGAAAACGCCTGTTTTGGGACTCTGCAGAGAAAGTGTTAGCAGACTGCTGAATCCACACACGGGTTTTAACTCTGGAAGTTGAGTGCACACATTGACAACCGTTCTGTTAGATAGCTGCGTTTTGGATTTAGAAGCAGATATTTCCCTGTGGTTACTGCTGTTTCTTCCATTGGCCGGTAATGGGCTGAAAACGCCTGTTTTGGGACTCTGCAGAGAAAGTGTTTGCAGACTGCTGAATCCACACACGGGATTAACTCTGGAAGTTGAGTGCACACATTGACAACCGTTCTGTTAGATAACTGCGTTTTGGATTTAGAAGCAGATATTTCCCTGTGCTTACTGCTGTTTCTTCCATTGGCCGGTAATGGGCTGAAAACGCCTGTTTTGGGACTCTGCAGAGAAAGTGTTTGCAGACTGCTGAATCCACACACGGGTTTAACTCTGGAAGTTGAGTGCACACATTGACAACCGTTCTGTTAGATAGCTGCGTTTTGGATTTAGAAGCAGATATTTCCCTGTGCTTACTGCTGTTTCTTCCATATGCCGGTAATGGGCTGAAAACGCCTGTTTTGGGACTCTGCAGAGAAAGTGTTTGCAGACTGCTGAATCCACACACGGGTTTAACTCTGGAAGTTGAGTGCACACATTGACAACCGTTCTGTTAGATAGCTGCGTTTTGGATTTAGAAGCAGATATTTCCCTGTGCTTACTGCTGTTTCTTCCATATGCCGGTAATGGGCTGAAAACGCCTGTTTTGGGACTCTGCAGAGAAAGTGTTTGCAGACTGCTGAATCCACACACGGGTTTAACTCTGGAAGTTGAGTGCACACATTGACAACCGTTCTGTTAGATAGCTGCGTTTTGGATTTAGAAGTAGATATTTCCCTGGGCTTACTGCTGTTTCTTCCATATGCCGGTAATGGGCTGAAAACGCCTGTTTTGGGACTCTGCAGAGAAAGTGTTTGCAGACTGCTGAATCCACACACGGGTTTTAACTCTGGAAGTTGAGTGCACACATTGACAACCGTTCTGTTAGATAGTTGCGTTTTGGATTTAGAAGCAGATATTTCCCTGTGATGACTGCTGTTTCTTCCATATGCCGGTAATGGGCTGAAAACGCCTGTTTTGGGACTCTGCAGAGAAAGTGTTTGCAGACTGCTGAATCCACACACGGGTTTAACTCTGGAAGTTGAGTGCACACCTTGACAACCGTTCTGTTAGATGCTGCGTTTTGGATTTAGAAGCAGATATTTCCCTGTGCTTACTGCTGTTTCTTCCATATGCCGGTAATGGGCTGAAAACGCCTGTTTTGGGACTCTGCAGAGAAAGTGTTTGCAGACTGCTGAATCCACACACGGGTTTAACTCTGGAAGTTGAGTGCACACATTGACAACCGTTCTGTTAGATAGCTGCGTTTTGGATTTAGAAGCAGATATTTCCCTGTGCTTACTGCTGTTTCTTCCATATGCCGGTAATGGGCTGAAAACGTTTGTTTTGGGACTCTGCAGAGAAAGTGTTTGCAGACTGCTGAATCCACACACGGGTTTACCTCTGGAAGTTGAGTGCACACATTGACAACCGTTCTGTTAGATAGCTGCGTTTTGGATTTAGAAGCAGATATTTCCCTGTGCTGACTGCTGTTTCTTCCTTAAGCCGGTAATGGGCTGAAAACGCCTGTTTTGGGACTCTGCAGAGAAAGTGTTTGCAGACTGCTGAATCCACACAGGGGTTTAACTCTGGAAGTTGAGTGCACACATTGACAACCGTTCTGTTAGATAGCTGCGTTTTGGATTTAGAAGCCGATATTTCCCTGGGCTTACTGCTGTTTCTTCCATATGCCGGTAATGGGCTGAAAACGCCTGTTTTGGGACTCTGCAGAGAAAGTGTTTGCAGACTGCTGAATCCACACACGGGTTTAACTCTGGAAGTTGAGTGCACACATTGACAACCGTTCTGTTAGATAGCTGCGTTTTGGATTTAGAAGCAGATATTTCCCTGGGCTTACTGCTGTTTCTTCCATATGCCGGTAGTTGGCTGATAACGCCTGTTTTGGGACTCTGCAGAGAAAGTGTTTCCAGACTGCTGAATCCACACACGGGTTTAACTCTGGAAGTTGAGTGCACACATTGACAACCGTTCTGTTAGATAGCTGCGTTTTGGATTTAGAAGCAGATATTTCGCTGTGCTGACTGCTGTTTCTTCCATATGCCGGTAATGGGCTGAAAACGCCTGTTTTGGGACTCTGCAGAGAAAGTGTTTGCAGACTGCTGAATCCACACACGGGTTTAACTCTGGAAGTTGAGTGCACACATTGACAACCGTTCTGTTAGATAGCTGCGATTTGGATTTAGAAGCAGATATTTCCCTGGGCTTACTGCTGTTCCTTCCATATGCCGGTATTGGTCTGAAAACGCCTGTTTTGGGACTCTGCAGAGAAAGTGTTTGCAGACTGCTGAATCCACACACGGGTTTAACTCTGGAAGTTGAGTGCACACATTGACAACCGTTCTGTTAGATAGCTGCGTTTTGGATTTAGAAGCAGATATTTCCCTGTGCTTACTGCTGTTTCTTCCATATGCCGGTAATGGGCTGAAAACGCCTGTTTTGGGACTCTGCAGAGAAAGTGTTTGCAGACTTCTGAATCCACACACGGGTTTAACTCTGGAAGTTGAGTGCACACATTGACAACCGTTCTGTTACATAGCTGCGTTTTGGATTTAGAAGCAGATATTTCCCTGGGCTTACTGCTGTTTCTTCCATATGCCAGTAATGGGCTGAAAACGCCTGTTTTGGGACTCTGCAGAGAAAGTGTTTGCAGACTGCTGAATCCACACACGGGTTTAACTCTGGAAGTTGAGTGCACACATTGACAACCGTTCTGTTAGATAGCTGCGTTTTGGATTTAGAAGCAGATATTTCCCTGTGCTTACTGCTGTTTCTTCCATATGCCGGTAATGGGCTGAAAACGCCTGTTTTGGGACTCTGCAGAGAAAGTGTTTGCAGACTGCTGAATCCACACACGGGTTTAACTCTGGAAGTTGAGTGCACACATTGACAACCGTTCTGTTAGATAGCTGCGTTTTGGATTTAGAAGCAGATATTTCCCTGTGCTTACTGCTGTTTCTTCCATAGGCCGTTAATGGGCTGAAAACGCCTGTTTTGGGACTCTGCAGAGAAAGTGTTTGCAGACTGCTGAATCCACACACGGGTTTAACTCTGGAAGTTGAGTGCACACATTCACAACCGTTCTGTTAGATAGCTGCATTTTGGATTTAGAAGCAGATATTTCCCTGTGCTTACTGCTGTTTCTTCCTTATGCCGGTAATGGGCTGAAAACGCCTGTTTTGGGACTCTGCAGAGAAAGTGTTTGCAGACTGCTGAATCCACACCCGGGTTTAACTCTGGAAGTTGAGTGCACACATTGACAACCGTTCTGTTAGATAGCTGTGTTTTGGATTTAGAAGCAGATATTTCCCTGTGCTTACTGCTGTTTCTTCCATATGCCGGAAATGGGCTGAAAAGGCCTGTTTCGGGACTCTGCAGAGAAAGTGTTTGCAGACTGCTGAATCCACACACGGGTTTAACTCTGGAAGTTGAGTGCACACATTGACAACCGTTCTGTTAGATAGCTGCGTTTTGGATTTAGAAGCAGATATTTCCCTGTGCTTACTGCTGTTTCTTCCATATGCCGGTAATGGGCTGAAAACGTCTGTTTTGGGACTCTGCAGAGAAAGTGTTTGCAGACTGCTGAATCCACACACGGGTTTAACTCTGGAAGTTGAGTGCACTCACTGACAACCGTTCTGTTAGATAGCTGCGTTTTGGATTTAGAAGCAGATATTTCCCTGTGCTTACTGCTGTTTCTTCCATATGCCGGTAATGGGCTGAAAAGGCCCGTTTTGGGACTCTGCAGAGAAAGTGTTTGCAGACTGCTGAATCCACACACGGGTTTACCTCTGGAAGTTGAGTGCACACATTGACAACCGTTCTGTTAGATAGCTGCGTTTTGGATTTAGAAGCAGATATTTCCCTGTGCTTACTGCTGTTTCTTCCTTATGCCGGTAATGGGCTGAAAAGGCCTGTTTTGGGACTCTGCAGAGAAAGTGTTTGCAGACTGCTGAATCCACACACGGGTTTACCTCTGGAAGTTGAGTGCACACATTGACAACCGTTCTGTTAGATAGCTGCGTTTTGGATTTAGAAGCAGATATTTCCCTGTGCTTACTGCTGTTTCTTCCATATGCCGGTAATGGGCTGAAAACGCCTGTTTCGGGACTCTGCAGAGAAAGTGTTTGCAGACTGCTGAATCCACACACGGGTTTAACTCTGGAAGTTGAGTGCACACATTGACAACCGTTCTGTTAGATAGCTGTGTTTTGGATTTAGAAGCAGATATTTCCCTGTGCTTACTGCTGTTTCTTCCATATGCCGGTAATGGGCTGAAAACGTCTGTTTTGGGACTCTGCAGAGAAAGTGTTTGCAGACTGCTGAATCCACACACGGGTTTAACTCTGGAAGTTGAGTGCACTCATTGACAACCGTTCTGTTAGATAGCTGCGTTTTGGATTTAGAAGCAGATATTTCCCTGTGCTTACTGCTGTTTCTTCCATATGCCGGTAATGGGCTGAAAACGCCTGTTTTGGGACTCTGCAGAGAAAGTGTTTGCAGACTGCTGAATCCACACACGGGTTTAACTCTGTAAGTTGAGTGCACAGATTGACAACCGTTCTGTTAGATAGCTGCGTTTTGGGTTTAGAATCAGATATTTCCCTGTGCTTACTGCTGTTTCTTCCATATGTCGGTAATGGGCTGAAAACGCCTGTTTTGGACTTTGCAGAGAAAGTGTTTGCAGACTGCTGAATTCACACACGGGTTTAACTCTGGAAGTTGAGTGCACACATTGACAGCCGTTCTGTGAGATAGCTGCGTTTTGGATTTAGAAGCAGATATTTCCCTGGGCTTACTGCTGTTTCTTCCATATGCCGGTAATGGGCTGAAAACGCCTGTTTTGGGACTCTGCAGAGAAAGTGTTTGCAGACTGCTGAATCCACACACGGGTTTAACTCTGGAAGTTGAGTGCACACATTGACAACCGTTCTGTTAGATAGCTGCGTTTTGTCTTTAGAAGCAGATATTTCCCTGTGCTTACTGCTGTTTCTTCCATATGCCGGTAATGGGCTGAAAACGCCTGTTTTGGGACTCTGCAGAGAAAGTGTTTGCAGACTGCTGAATCCACACACGGGTTTAACTCTGGAAGTTGAGTGCACACATTGACAACCGTTCTGTTAGATAGCTGCGTTTTGGATTTAGGAGCAGATATTTCCCTGTACTTACTACTGTTTCTTCCATATGCCGGTAATGGGCTGAAAACGCCTGTTTTGGGACTCTGCAGAGAAAGTGTTTGCAGACTGCTGAATCCACACACGGGTTTAACTCTGGAAGTTGAGTGCACACATTGACAACCGTTCTGTTAGATAGCTGCGTTTTGGATTTAGAAGCAGATATTTCCCTGTGCTTACTGCTGTTTCTTCCATATGCCGGTAATGGGCTGAAAACGCCTGTTTTGGGACTCTGCAGAGAAAGTGTTTGCAGACTGCTGAATCCACACACGGGTTTAACTCTGGAAGTTGAGTGCACACATTGACAACCGTTCTGTTAGATAGCTGCGTTTTGGATTTAGAAGCAGATATTTCCCTGTGCTTACTGCTGTTTCTTCCATAGGCCGGTAATGGGCTGAAAACGCCTGTTTTGGGATTCTGCAGAGAAAGTGTGTGCAGACTGCTGAATCCACACACGGGTTTAACTCTGGAAGTTGAGTGCACACATTGACAACCGTTCTGTTAGATAGCTGCGTTTTGGATTTAGAAGCAGATATTTCCCTGTGCTTACTGCTGTTTCTTCCATATGCCGGTAATGGGCTGAAAACGCCTGTTTTGCGACTCTGCAGAGAAAGTGTTTGCAGACTGCTGAATCCACACACGGGTTTAACTCTGGAAGTTGAGTGCACACATTGACAACCGTTCTGTTAGATAGCTGTGTTTTGGATTTAGAAGCAGATATTTACCTGGGCTGACTGCTGTTTCTTCCATATGCCGGTAATGGGCTGAAAACGCCTGTTTTGGGACTCTGCAGAGAAAGTGTTTGCAGACTGCTGAATCCACACACGGGTTTAACTCTGGAAGTTGAGTGCACACATTGACAACCGTTCTGTTAGATAGCTGCGTTTTGGATTTAGAAGCAGATATTTCCCGGGGCTTATTGCTGTTTCTTCCATATGCCGGTAATGGGCTGAAAACGCCTGTTTTGGGACTCTGCAGAGAAAGTGTTAGCAGACTGCTGAATCCACACACGGGTTTTAACTCTGGAAGTTGAGTGCACACATTGACAACCGTTCTGTTAGATAGCTGCGTTTTGGATTTAGAAGCAGATATTTCCCTGTGCTTACTGCTGTTTCTTCCATATGCCGGTAATGGGCTGAAAACTCCTGTTTTGGGACTCTGCAGAGAAAGTGTTTGCAGACTGCTGAATCCACACACGGGTTTAACTCTGGAAGTTGAGTGCACACATTGACAACCGTTCTGTTAGATAGCTGCGTTTTGGATTTAGAATCAGATATTTCCCTGTGCTTACGGCTGTTTCTTCCATAGGCCGGTAATGGGCTGAAAACGCCTGTTTTGGGACTCGGCAGAGAAAGTGTTTGCAGACTGCTGAATCCACACACGGGTTTAACTCTGGAAGTTGAGTGCACACATTGACAACCGTTCTGTTAGATAGCTGCGTTTTGGATTTAGAAGCAGATATTTCCCTGTGCTTACTGCTGTTTCTTCCATAGGCCGGTAATGGGCTGAAAACGCCTGTTTTGGGACTCTGCAGAGAAAGTGTTTCCAGACTGCTGAATCCACACACGGGTTTAACTCTGGAAGTTGAGTGCACACATTGACAACCGTTCTGTTAGATAGCTGCGTTTTGGATTTAGAAGCAGATATTTCCCTGTGCTTACTGCTGTTTCTTCCATATGCCGGTAATGGGCTGAAAACGCCTGTTTTGGGACTCTGCAGAGAAAGTGTTTGCAGACTGCTGAATCTTCACACGGGTTTAACTCTGGAAGTTGAGTGCACACATTGACAACCGTTCTGTTAGATAGCTGCGTTTTGGCTTTAGAAGCAGATATTTCCCTGTGCTTACTGCTGTTTCTTCCTTATGCCGGTAATGGGCTGAAAACGCCTGTTTTGGGACTCTGCAGAGAAAGTGTTTGCAGACTGCTGAATCCACACACGGGTTTAACTCTGGAAGTTGAGTGCACACATTGACAACCGTTCTGTTAGATAGCTACGTTTTGGATTTATAAGCAGATATTTCCCTGTGCTGACTGCTGTTTCATCCTTATGCCGGTAATGGTCTGAAAACGCCTGTTTTGGGACTCTGCAGAGAAAGTGTTTGCAGACTGCTGAATCCACACACGGGTTTAACTCTGGAAGTTGAGTGCACACATTGACAACCGTTCTGTTAGATAGCTGCGTTTTGGATTTAGAAGCAGATATTTCCCTGTGCTTACTGCTGTTTCTTCCATATGCCGGTAATGGGCTGAAAACGCCTGTTTTGGGACTCTGCAGAGAAAGTGTTTGCAGACTGCTGAATCCACACACGGGTTTAACTCTGGAAGTTGAGTGCACACATTGAGAACCGTTCTGTTAGATAACTGCGTTTTGGATTTAGAAGCAGATATTTCCCTGTGCTTACTGCTGTTTCTTCCATATGCCGCTAATGGGCTGAAAACGCCTGTTCTGGGACTCTGCAGAGAAAGTGTTTGCAGACTGCTGAATCCACACACGGGTTTCACTCTGGAAGTTGAGTGCTCACATTGACAACCGTTCTGTTAGATAGCTGCGTTTTGGATTTAGAAGCAGATATTTCCCTGTGCTTACTGCTGTTTCTTCCATATGCCGGTAATGGGCTGAAAACGCCTGTTTTGGGACTCTGCAGAGAAAGTGTTTGCAGACTGCTGAATCCACACACGGGTTTAACTCTGGAAGTTGAGTGCACACATTGACAACCGTTCTGTTAGATAGCTGCGTTTTGGATTTAGAAGCAGATATTTCCCTGTGCTTACTGCTGTTTCTTCCATATGCCGGTAATGGGCTGAAAACGCCTGTTTTGGGACTCTGCAGAGAAAGTGTTTGCAGACTGCTGAATCCACACACGGGTTTAACTCTGGAAGTTGAGTGCACACATTGACAACCGTTCTGTTAGATAGCTGCGTTTTGGATTTAGAAGCAAACATTTCCCTGGGCTTACTGCTGTTTCTTCCATATGCCGGTAATGGGCTGAAAACGCCTGTTTTGGGACTCTGCAGAGAAAGAGTTTGCAGACTGCTGAATCCACACACGGGTTGAACTCTGGAAGTTGAGTGCACACATTGACAACCGTTCTGTTAGATAGCTGCGTTTTGGATTTAGAAGCAGATATTTCCCTGTGCTTACTGCTGTTTCTTCCATATGCCGGTAATGGGCTGAAAACGCCTGTTTTGGGACTCTGCAGAGAAAGTGTTTGCAGACTGCTGAATCCACACACGGGTTTAACTCTGGAAGTTGAGTGCACACATTGACAACCGTTCTGTTAGATAGCTGCGTTTTGGATTTAGAAGCAGATATTTCCCTGGGCTTACTGCTGTTTCTTCCATATGCCGGTAATGGGCTGAAAACGCCTGTTTTGGGACTCTGCAGAGAAAGTGTTTGCAGACTGCTGAATCCACACACGGGTTTAACTCTGGAAGTTGAGTGCACACATTGACAACCGTTCTGTTAGATAGCTGCGTTTTGGATTTAGAAGCAGATATTTCCCTGTGCTTACTGCTGTTTCTTCCATATGCCGGTAATGGGCTGAAAACGCCTGTTTTGGGACTCTGCAGAGAAAGTGTTTGCAGACTGCTGAATCCACACACGGGTTTAACTCTGGAAGTTGAGTGCACACATTGACAACCGTTCTGTTAGATAGCTGCGTTTTGGATTTAGAAGCAGATATTTCCCTGTGCTTACTGCTGTTTCTTCCATATGCCGGTAATGGGCTGAAAACGCCTGTTTTGGGACTCTGCAGAGAAAGTGTTTGCAGACTGCTGAATCCACACACGGGTTTAACTCTGGAAGTTGAGTGCACACATTGACAACCGTTCTGTTAGATAGCTGCGTTTTGGATTTAGAAGCAGATATTTCCCGGGGCTTATTGCTGTTTCTTCCATATGCCGGTAATGGGCTGAAAACGCCTGTTTTGGGACTCTGCAGAGAAAGTGTTAGCAGACTGCTGAATCCACACACGGGTTTTAACTCTGGAAGTTGAGTGCACACATTGACAACCGTTCTGTTAGATAGCTGCGTTTTGGATTTAGAAGCAGATATTTCCCTGTGCTTACTGCTGTTTCTTCCATATGCCGGTAATGGGCTGAAAACTCCTGTTTTGGGACTCTGCAGAGAAAGTGTTTGCAGACTGCTGAATCCACACACGGGTTTAACTCTGGAAGTTGAGTGCACACATTGACAACCGTTCTGTTAGATAGCTGCGTTTTGGATTTAGAAGCAGATATTTCCCTGTGCTTACTGCTGTTTCTTCCATAGGCCGGTAATGGGCTGAAAACGCCTGTTTTGGGACTCTGCAGAGAAAGTGTTTGCAGACTGCTGAATCCACACACGGGTTTAACTCTGGAAGTTGAGTGCACACATTGACAACCGTTCTGTTAGATAGCTTCGTTTTGGATTTAGAAGCAGATATTTCCCTGTGCTTACTGCTGTTTCTTCCATATGCCGGTAATGGGCTGAAAACGCCTGTTTTGGGACTCTGCAGAGAAAGTGTTTGCAGACTGCTGAATCCACACACGGGTTTAACTCTGGAAGTTGAGTGCACACATTGACAACCGTTCTGTTAGATAGCTGCGTTTTGGATTTAGAAGCAGATAATTCCCTGTGCTTACTGCTGTTTCTTCCATATGCCGGTAATGGGCTGAAAACGCCTGTTTTGGGACTCTGCAGAGAAAGTGTTTGCAGACTGCTGAATCTTCACACGGGTTTAACTCTGGAAGTTGAGTGCACACATTGACAACCGTTCTGTTAGATAGCTGCGTTTTGGCTTTAGAAGCAGATATTTCCCTGTGCTTACTGCTGTTTCTTCCTTATGCCGGTAATGGGCTGAAAACGCCTGTTTTGGGACTCTGCAGAGAAAGTGTTTGCAGACTGCTGAATCCACACACGGGTTTAACTCTGGAAGTTGAGTGCACACATTGACAACCGTTCTGTTAGATAGCTGCGTTTTGGATTTAGAAGCAGATATTTCCCTGTGCTTACTACTGTTTCTTCCATATGCCGGTAATGGGCTGAAAACGCCTGTTTTGGGACTCTGCAGAGAAAGTGTTTGCAGACTGCTGAATCCACACACGGGTTTAACTCTGGAAGTTGAGTGCACACATTGACAACCGTTCTGTTAGATAGCTACGTTTTGGATTTATAAGCAGATATTTCCCTGTGCTTACTGCTGTTTCTTCCATATGCCGGTAATGGGCTGAAAACGCCTGTTTTGGGACTCTGCAGAGAAAGTGTTTGCAGACTGCTGAATCCACACACGGGTTTAACTCTGGAAGTTGAGTGCACACATTGACAACCGTTCTGTTAGATAGCTGCGTTTTGGATTTAGAAGCAGATATTTCCCTGTGCTTACTGCTGTTTCTTCCATATGCCGGTAATGGGCTGAAAACGCCTGTTTTGGGACTCTGCAGAGAAAGTGTTTGCAGACTGCTGAATCCACACACGGGTTTAACTCTGGAAGTTGAGTGCACACATTGACAACCGTTCTGTTAGATAGCTGCGTTTTGGATTTAGAAGCAGATATTTCCCTGTGCTTACTGCTGTTTCTTCCATATGCCGGTAATGGGCTGAAAACGCCTGTTCTGGGACTCTGCAGAGAAAGTGTTTGCAGACTGCTGAATCCACACACGGGTTTACCTCTGGAAGTTGAGTGCACACATTTACAACCGTTCTGTTAGATAGCTGCGTTTTGGATTTAGAAGCAGATATTTCCCTGTGCTGACTGCTGTTTCATCCTTATGCCGGTAATGGGCTGAAAACGCCTGTTTTGGGACTCTGCAGAGAAAGTGTTTGCAGACTGCTGAATCCACACACGGGTTTAACTCTGGAAGTTGAGTGCACACATTGACAACCGTTCTGTTAGATAGCTGCGTTTTGGATTTAGAAGCAGATATTTCCCTGTGCTTACTGCTGTTTCTTCCATATGCCGGTAATGGGCTGAAAACGCCTGTTTTGGGACTCTGCAGAGAAAGTGTTTGCAGACTGCTGAATCCACACACGGGTTTAACTCTGGAAGTTGAGTGCACACATTGACAACCGTTCTGTTAGATAACTGCGTTTTGGATTTAGAAGCAGATATTTCCCTGTGCTTACTGCTGTTTCTTCCATATGCCGGTAATGGGCTGAAAACGCCTGTTCTGGGACTCTGCAGAGAAAGTGTTTGCAGACTGCTGAATCCACACACGGGTTTCACTCTGGAAGTTGAGTGCACACATTGACAACCGTTCTGTTAGATAGCTGCGTTTTGGATTTAGAAGCAGATATTTCCCTGTGCTTACTGCTGTTTCTTCCATATGCCGGTAATGGGCTGAAAACGCCTGTTTTGGGACTCTGCAGAGAAAGTGTTTGCAGACTGCTGAATCCACACACGGGTTTAACTCTGGAAGTTGAGTGCACACATTGACAACCGTTCTGTTAGATAGCTGCGTTTTGGATTTAGAAGCAGATATTTCCCTGTGCTTACTGCTGTTTCTTCCATATGCCGGTAATGGGCTGAAAACGCCTGTTTTGGGACTCTGCAGAGAAAGTGTTTGCAGACTGCTGAATCCACACACGGGTTTAACTCTGGAAGTTGAGTGCACACATTGACAACCGTTCTGTTAGATAGCTGCGTTTTGGATTTAGAAGCAAACATTTCCCTGGGCTTACTGCTGTTTCTTCCATATGCCGGTAATGGGCTGAAAACGCCTGTTTTGGGACTCTGCAGAGAAAGAGTTTGCAGACTGCTGAATCCACACACGGTTTTAACTCTGGAAGTTGAGTGCACACATTGACAACCGTTCTGTTAGATAGCTGCGTTTTGGATTTAGAAGCAGACATTTCCCTGGGCTTACTGCTGTTTCTTCCATATGCCGGTAATGGGCTGAAAACGCCTGTTTTGGGACTCTGCAGAGAAATTGTTTGCAGACTGCTGAATCCACACACGGGTTTAACTCTGGAAGTTGAGTGCACACATTGACATCCGTTCTGTTAGATAGCTGCGTTTTGGATTTAGAAGCAGATATTTCCCTGGGCTTACTGCTGTTTCTTCCATATGCCGGTAATGGGCTGAAAACGCCTGTTTTGGGACTCTGCAGAGAAAGTTTTTGCAGACTGCTGAATCCAAACACGGGTTTAACTCTGGAAGTTGAGTGCACACATTGACAACCGTTCTGTTAGATAGCTGCGTTTTGGAATTAGAAGCAGATATTTCCCTGTGCTTACTGCTGTTTCTTCCATATGCCGGTAATGGGCTGAAAACGCCTGTTTTGGGACTCTGCAGAGAAAGTGTTTGCAGACTGCTGAATCTACACACGGGTTTAACTCTGGAAGTTGAGTGCACACATTGACAACCGTTCTGTTAGATAGCTGCGTTTTGGCTTTAGAAGCAGATATTTCCCTGTGCTTACTGCTGTTTCTTCCTTATGCCGGTAATGGGCTGAAAACGCCTGTTTTGGGACTCTGCAGAGAAAGTGTTTGCAGACTGCTGAATCCACACACGGGTTTAACTCTGGAAGTTGAGTGCACACATTGACAACCGTTCTGTTAGATAGCTACGTTTTGGATTTATAAGCAGATATTTCCCTGTGCTTACTGCTGTTTCTTCCATATGCCGGTAATGGGTTGAAAACGCCTGTTTTGGGACTCTGCAGAGAAAGTGTTTGCAGACTGCTGAATCCACACACGGGTTTAACTCTGGAAGTTGAGTGCACACGTTGACAACCGTTCTGTTAGATAGCTTCGTTTTGAATTTAGAAGCAGATATTTCCCTGTGCTTACTGCTGTTTCTTCCATAGGCCGGTAATGGGCTGAAAACGCCTGTTTTGGGACTCTGCAGAGAAAGTGTTTGCAGACTGCTAAATCCACACACGGGTTTAACTCTGGAAGTTGAGTGCACACATTGACAACCGTTCTGTTAGATAGCTGCGTTTTGGATTTAGAAGCAGATATTTCCCAGGGCTTACTGCTGTTTCTTCCATATGCCGGTAATCGGCTGAAAACGCCTGTTTTGGGACTCTGCAGAGAAAGTGTTTGCAGACTGCTGAATCCACACACGGGTTTACCTCTGGAAGTTGAGTGCACACATTGACAACCGTTCTGTTAGATAGCTGCGTTTTGGATTTAGAAGCAGATATTTCCCTGTGCTGACTGCTGTTTCATCCTTATGCCGGTAATGGGCTGAAAACTCCTGTTTTGGGACTCTGCAGAGAAAGTGTTTGCAGACTGCTGAATCCACACACGGGTTTAACTCTGGAAGTTGAGTGCACACATTGACAACCGTTCTGTTAGATAGCTGCGTTTTGGATTTAGAAGCAGATATTTCCCTGTGCTTACTGCTGTTTCTTCCATATGCCGGTAATGGGCTGAAAACGCCTGTTTTGGGACTCTGCAGAGAAAGTGTTTGCAGACTGCTGAATCCACACACGGGTTTAACTCTGGAAGTTGAGTGCACACATTGACAACCGTTCTGTTAGATAACTGCGTTTTGGATTTAGAAGCAGATATTTCCCTGTGCTAACTGCTGTTTCTTCCATATGCCGGTAATGGGCTGAAAACGCCTGTTTTGGGACTCTGCAGAGAAAGTGTTTGCAGACTGCTGAATCCACACACGGGTTTAACTCTGGAAGTTGAGTGCACACATTGACAACCGTTCTGTTAGATAGCTGCGTTTTGGATTTAGAAGCAGATATTTCCCTGTGCTTACTGCTGTTTCTTCCATATGCCGGTAATGGGCTGAAAACGTCTGTTTTGGGACTCTGCAGAGAAAGTGTTTGCAGACTGCTGAATCCACACTCGGGTTTAACTCTGGAAGTTGAGTGCACACATTGACAACCGTTCTGTTAGATAGCTGCGTTTTGGATTTAGAAGCAGATATTTCCCTGTGCTTACTGCTGTTTCTTCCATATGCCGGTAATGGGCTGAAAACGCCTGTTTTGGGACTCTGCAGAGAAAGTGTTTGCAGACTGCTGAATCCACACACGGTTTTAACTCTGGAAGTTGAGTGCACACATTGACAACCGTTCTGTTAGATAGCTGCGTTTTGGATTTAGAAGCAGACATTTCCCTGGGATTACTGCTGTTTCTTCCATATGCCGGTAATGGGCTGAAAACGCCTGTTTTGGGACTCTGCAGAGAAAGAGTTTGCAGACTGCTGAATCCACACACGGGTTTAACTCTGGAAGTTGAGTGCACACATTGACAACCGTTCTGTTAGATAGCTGCGTTTTGGATTTAGAAGCAGATATTTCCCTGTGCTGACTGCTGTTTCATCCATATGCCGGTAATGGGCTGAAAACGCCTGTTTTGGGACTCTGCAGAGAAAGTGTTTGCAGACTGCTGAATCCACACACGGGTTTAACTCTGGAAGTTGAGTGCACACATTGACAACCGTTCTGTTAGATAGCTGCGTTTTGGATTTAGAAGCAGATATTTCCCTGTGCTTACTGCTGTTTCTTCCATATGCCGGTAATGGGCTGAAAACGCCTGTTTTGGGACTCTGCAGAGAAAGTGTTTGCAGACTGCTGAATCCACACACGGGTTTAACTCTGGAAGTTGAGTGCACACATTGACAACCGTTCTGTTAGATAGCTGCGTTTTGGATTTAGAAGCAGATATTTCCCTGTGCTTACTGCTGTTTCTTCCATATGCCGGTAATGGGCTGAAAACGCCTGTTTTGGGACTCTGCAGAGAAAGTGTTTGCAGACTGCTGAATCCACACACGGGTTTAACTCTGGAAGTTGAGTGCACACATTGACAACCGTTCTGTTAGATAGCTGCGTTTTGGATTTAGAAGCAGATATTTCGCTGGGCTTGCTGCTGTTTCTTCCATATGCCGGTAGTTGGCTGATAACGCCTGTTTTGGGACTCTGCAGAGAAAGTGTTTGCAGACTGCTGAATCCACACACGGGTTTAACTCTGGAAGTTGAGTGCACACATTGACAACCGTTCTGTTAGATAGCTGCGTTTTGGATTTAGAAGCAGATATTTCCCTGTGCTTACTGCTGTTTCTTCCATAGGCCGGTAATGGGCTGAAAACGCCTGTTTAGGGACTCTGCAGAGAAAGTGTTTGCAGACTGCTGAATCCACACACGGGTTTAACTCTGGAAGTTGAGTGCACACATTGACAACCGTTCTGTTAGATAGCTGCGTTTTGGATTTAGAAGCAGATATTTCCCAGGGCTTACTGCTGTTTCTTCCATATGCCGGTAATGGGCTCAAAACGCCTGTTTTGTGACTCTGCAGAGAAAGTGTTTGCAGACTGCTGAATCCACACACGGGTTTACCTCTGGAAGTTGAGTGCACACATTGACAACCGTTCTGTTAGATAGCTGCGTTTTGGATTTAGAAGCAGATATTTCCCTGTGCTGACTGCTGTTTCATCCTTATGCCGGTAATGGGCTGAAAACGCCTGTTTTGGGACTCTGCAGAGAAAGTGTTTGCAGACTGCTGAATCCACACACGGGTTTAACTCTGGAAGTTGAGTGCACACATTGACAACCGTTCTGTTAGAGAGCTGCGTTTTGGATTTAGAAGCAGATATTTCCCTGTGCTTACTGCTGTTTCTTCCATATGCCGGTAATGGGCTGAAAACGCCTGTTTTGGGACTCTGCAGAGAAAGTGTTTGCAGACTGCTGAATCTTCACACGGGTTTAACTCTGGAAGTTGAGTGCACACATTGACAACCGTTCTGTTAGATAGCTGCGTTTTGGCTTTAGAAGCAGATATTTCCCTGTGCTTACTGCTGTTTCTTCCTTATGCCGGTAATGGGCTGAAAACGCCTGTTTTGGGACTCTGCAGAGAAAGTGTTTGCAGACTGCTGAATCCACACACGGGTTTAACTCTGGAAGTTGAGTGCACACATTGACAACCGTTCTGTTAGATAGCTGCGTTTTGGATTTAGAAGCAGATATTTCCCTGTGCTTACTACTGTTTCTTCCATATGCCGGTAATGGGCTGAAAACGCCTGTTTTGGGACTCTGCAGAGAAAGTGTTTGCAGACTGCTGAATCCACACACGGGTTTAACTCTGGAAGTTGAGTGCACACATTGACAACCGTTCTGTTAGATAGCTACGTTTTGGATTTATAAGCAGATATTTCCCTGTGCTTACTGCTGTTTCTTCCATATGCCGGTAATGGGCTGAAAACGCCTGTTTTGGGACTCTGCAGAGAAAGTGTTTGCAGACTGCTGAATCCACACACGGGTTTAACTCTGGAAGTTGAGTGCACACATTGACAACCGTTCTGTTAGATAGCTGCGTTTTGGATTTAGAAGCAGATATTTCCCTGTGCTTACTGCTGTTTCTTCCATATGCCGGTAATGGGCTGAAAACGCCTGTTTTGGGACTCTGCAGAGAAAGTGTTTGCAGACTGCTGAATCCACACACGGGTTTAACTCTGGAAGTTGAGTGCACACATTGACAACCGTTCTGTTAGATAGCTGCGTTTTGGATTTAGAAGCAGATATTTCCCTGGGCTTACTGCTGTTTCTTCCATATGCCGGTAATGGGCTGAAAACGCCTGTTCTGGGACTCTGCAGAGAAAGTGTTTGCAGACTGCTGAATCCACACACGGGTTTAACTCTGGAAGTTGAGTGCACACATTGACAACCGTTCTGTTAGATAGCTGCGTTTTGGATTTAGAAGCAGATATTTCCCTGTGCTGACTGCTGTTTCATCCTTATGCCGGTAATGGGCTGAAAACGCCTGTTTTGGGACTCTGCAGAGAAAGTGTTTGCAGACTGCTGAATCCACACACGGGTTTAACTCTGGAAGTTGAGTGCACACATTGACAACCGTTCTGTTAGATAGCTGCGTTTTGGATTTAGAAGCAGATATTTCCCTGTGCTTACTGCTGTTTCTTCCATATGCCGGTAATGGGCTGAAAACGCCTGTTTTGGGACTCTGCAGAGAAAGTGTTTGCAGACTGCTGAATCCACACACGGGTTTAACTCTGGAAGTTGAGTGCACACATAGACAACCGTTCTGTTAGATAACTGCGTTTTGGATTTAGAAGCAGATATTTCCCTGTGCTTACTGCTGTTTCTTCCATATGCCGGTAATGGGCTGAAAACGCCTGTTCTGGGACTCTGCAGAGAAAGTGTTTGCAGACTGCTGAATCCACACACGGGTTTCACTCTGGAAGTTGAGTGCACACATTGACAACCGTTCTGTTAGATAGCTGCGTTTTGGATTTAGAAGCAGATATTTCCCTGTGCTTACTGCTGTTTCTTCCATATGCCGGTAATGGGCTGAAAACGCCTGTTTTGGGACTCTGCAGAGAAAGTGTTTGCAGACTGCTGAATCCACACACGGGTTTAACTCTGGAAGTTGAGTGCACACATTGACAACCGTTCTGTTAGATAGCTGCGTTTTGGATTTAGAAGCAGATATTTCCCTGTGCTTACTGCTGTTTCTTCCATATGCCGGTAATGGGCTGAAAACGCCTGTTTTGGGACTCTGCAGAGAAAGTGTTTGCAGACTGCTGAATCCACACACGGGTTTAACTCTGGAAGTTGAGTGCACACATTGACAACCGTTCTGTTAGATAGCTGCGTTTTGGATTTAGAAGCAAACATTTCCCTGGGCTTACTGCTGTTTCTTCCATATGCCGGTAATGGGCTGAAAACGCCTGTTTTGGGACTCTGCAGAGAAAGAGTTTGCAGACTGCTGAATCCACACACGGTTTTAACTCTGGAAGTTGAGTGCACACATTGACAACCGTTCTGTTAGATAGCTGCGTTTTGGATTTAGAAGCAGACATTTCCCTGGGCTTACTGCTGTTTCTTCCATATGCCGGTAATGGGCTGAAAACGCCTGTTTTGGGACTCTGCAGAGAAATTGTTTGCAGACTGCTGAATCCACACACGGGTTTAACTCTGGAAGTTGAGTGCACACATTGACATCCGTTCTGTTAGATAGCTGCGTTTTGGATTTAGAAGCAGATATTTCCCTGGGCTTACTGCTGTTTCTTCCATATGCCGGTAATGGGCTGAAAACGCCTGTTTTGGGACTCTGCAGAGAAAGTTTTTGCAGACTGCTGAATCCAAACACGGGTTTAACTCTGGAAGTTGAGTGCACACATTGACAACCGTTCTGTTAGAAGCTGCGTTTTGGAATTAGAAGCAGATATTTCCCTGTGCTTACTGCTGTTTCTTCCATATGCCGGTAATGGGCTGAAAACGCCTGTTTTGGGACTCTGCAGAGAAAGTGTTTGCAGACTGCTGAATCTACACACGGGTTTAACTCTGGAAGTTGAGTGCACACATTGACAACCGTTCTGTTAGATAGCTGCGTTTTGGCTTTAGAAGCAGATATTTCCCTGTGCTTACTGCTGTTTCTTCCTTATGCCGGTAATGGGCTGAAAACGCCTGTTTTGGGACTCTGCAGAGAAAGTGTTTGCAGACTGCTGAATCCACACACGGGTTTAACTCTGGAAGTTGAGTGCACACATTGACAACCGTTCTGTTAGATAGCTACGTTTTGGATTTATAAGCAGATATTTCCCTGTGCTTACTGCTGTTTCTTCCATATGCCGGTAATGGGTTGAAAACGCCTGTTTTGGGACTCTGCAGAGAAAGTGTTTGCAGACTGCTGAATCCACACACGGGTTTAACTCTGGAAGTTGAGTGCACACGTTGACAACCGTTCTGTTAGATAGCTTCGTTTTGAATTTAGAAGCAGATATTTCCCTGTGCTTACTGCTGTTTCTTCCATAGGCCGGTAATGGGCTGAAAACGCCTGTTTTGGGACTCTGCAGAGAAAGTGTTTGCAGACTGCTAAATCCACACACGGGTTTAACTCTGGAAGTTGAGTGCACACATTGACAACCGTTCTGTTAGATAGCTGCGTTTTGGATTTAGAAGCAGATATTTCCCAGGGCTTACTGCTGTTTCTTCCATATGCCGGTAATCGGCTGAAAACGCCTGTTTTGGGACTCTGCAGAGAAAGTGTTTGCAGACTGCTGAATCCACACACGGGTTTACCTCTGGAAGTTGAGTGCACACATTGACAACCGTTCTGTTAGATAGCTGCGTTTTGGATTTAGAAGCAGATATTTCCCTGTGCTGACTGCTGTTTCATCCTTATGCCGGTAATGGGCTGAAAACTCCTGTTTTGGGACTCTGCAGAGAAAGTGTTTGCAGACTGCTGAATCCACACACGGGTTTAACTCTGGAAGTTGAGTGCACACATTGACAACCGTTCTGTTAGATAGCTGCGTTTTGGATTTAGAAGCAGATATTTCCCTGTGCTTACTGCTGTTTCTTCCATATGCCGGTAATGGGCTGAAAACGCCTGTTTTGGGACTCTGCAGAGAAAGTGTTTGCAGACTGCTGAATCCACACACGGGTTTAACTCTGGAAGTTGAGTGCACACATTGACAACCGTTCTGTTAGATAACTGCGTTTTGGATTTAGAAGCAGATATTTCCCTGTGCTAACTGCTGTTTCTTCCATATGCCGGTAATGGGCTGAAAACGCCTGTTTTGGGACTCTGCAGAGAAAGTGTTTGCAGACTGCTGAATCCACACACGGGTTTAACTCTGGAAGTTGAGTGCACACATTGACAACCGTTCTGTTAGATAGCTGCGTTTTGGATTTAGAAGCAGATATTTCCCTGTGCTTACTGCTGTTTCTTCCATATGCCGGTAATGGGCTGAAAACGTCTGTTTTGGGACTCTGCAGAGAAAGTGTTTGCAGACTGCTGAATCCACACTCGGGTTTAACTCTGGAAGTTGAGTGCACACATTGACAACCGTTCTGTTAGATAGCTGCGTTTTGGATTTAGAAGCAGATATTTCCCTGTGCTTACTGCTGTTTCTTCCATATGCCGGTAATGGGCTGAAAACGCCTGTTTTGGGACTCTGCAGAGAAAGTGTTTGCAGACTGCTGAATCCACACACGGTTTTAACTCTGGAAGTTGAGTGCACACATTGACAACCGTTCTGTTAGATAGCTGCGTTTTGGATTTAGAAGCAGACATTTCCCTGGGATTACTGCTGTTTCTTCCATATGCCGGTAATGGGCTGAAAACGCCTGTTTTGGGACTCTGCAGAGAAAGAGTTTGCAGACTGCTGAATCCACACACGGGTTTAACTCTGGAAGTTGAGTGCACACATTGACAACCGTTCTGTTAGATAGCTGCGTTTTGGATTTAGAAGCAGATATTTCCCTGTGCTGACTGCTGTTTCATCCATATGCCGGTAATGGGCTGAAAACGCCTGTTTTGGGACTCTGCAGAGAAAGTGTTTGCAGACTGCTGAATCCACACACGGGTTTAACTCTGGAAGTTGAGTGCACACATTGACAACCGTTCTGTTAGATAGCTGCGTTTTGGATTTAGAAGCAGATATTTCCCTGTGCTTACTGCTGTTTCTTCCATATGCCGGTAATGGGCTGAAAACGCCTGTTTTGGGACTCTGCAGAGAAAGTGTTTGCAGACTGCTGAATCCACACACGGGTTTAACTCTGGAAGTTGAGTGCACACATTGACAACCGTTCTGTTAGATAGCTGCGTTTTGGATTTAGAAGCAGATATTTCCCTGTGCTTACTGCTGTTTCTTCCATATGCCGGTAATGGGCTGAAAACGCCTGTTTTGGGACTCTGCAGAGAAAGTGTTTGCAGACTGCTGAATCCACACACGGGTTTAACTCTGGAAGTTGAGTGCACACATTGACAACCGTCCTGTTAGATAGCTGCGTTTTGGATTTAGAAGCAGATATTTCGCTGGGCTTACTGCTGTTTCTTCCATATGCCGGTAGTTGGCTGATAACGCCTGTTTTGGGACTCTGCAGAGAAAGTGTTTGCAGACTGCTGAATCCACACACGGGTTTAACTCTGGAAGTTGAGTGCACACATTGACAACCGTTCTGTTAGATAGCTGCGTTTTGGATTTAGAAGCAGATATTTCCCTGTGCTTACTGCTGTTTCTTCCATAGGCCGGTAATGGGCTGAAAACGCCTGTTTTGGGACTCTGCAGAGAAAGTGTTTGCAGACTGCTGAATCCACACACGGGTTTAACTCTGGAAGTTGAGTGCACACATTGACAACCGTTCTGTTAGATAGCTGCGTTTTGGATTTAGAAGCAGATATTTCCCAGGGCTTACTGCTGTTTCTTCCATATGCCGGTAATGGGCTCAAAACGCCTGTTTTGTGACTCTGCAGAGAAAGTGTTTGCAGACTGCTGAATCCACACACGGGTTTACCTCTGGAAGTTGAGTGCACACATTGACAACCGTTCTGTTAGATAGCTGCGTTTTGGATTTAGAAGCAGATATTTCCCTGTGCTGACTGCTGTTTCATCCTTATGCCGGTAATGGGCTGAAAACGCCTGTTTTGGGACTCTGCAGAGAAAGTGTTTGCAGACTGCTGAATCCACACACGGGTTTAACTCTGGAAGTTGAGTGCACACATTGACAACCGTTCTGTTAGAGAGCTGCGTTTTGGATTTAGAAGCAGATATTTCCCTGTGCTTACTGCTGTTTCTTCCATATGCCGGTAATGGGCTGAAAACGCCTGTTTTGGGACTCTGCAGAGAAAGTGTTTGCAGACTGCTGAATCCACACACGGGTTTAACTCTGGAAGTTGAGTGCACACATTGACAACCGTTCTGTTAGATAACTGCGTTTTGGAATTAGAAGCAGATATTTCCCTGTGCTTACTGCTGTTTCTTCCATATGCCGGTAATGGGCTGAAAACGCCTGTTTTGGGACTCTGCAGAGAAAGTGTTTGCAGACTGCTGAATCCACACACGGGTTTAACTCTGGAAGTTGAGTGCACACATTGACAACCGTTCTGTTAGATAGCTGCGTTTTGGATTTAGAAGCAGATATTTCCCTGTGATGACTGCTGTTTCTTCCATATGCCGGTAATGGGCTGAAAACGCCTGTTTTGGGACTCTGCAGAGAAAGTGTTTGCAGACTGCTGAATCCACACACGGGTTTAACTCTGGAAGTTGAGTGCACACATTGACAACCGTTCTGTTAGATAGCTGCGTTTTGGATTTAGAAGCAGATATTTCCCTGGGCTTACTGCTGTTTCTTCCATATGCCGGTCGTTGGCTGATAACGCCTGTTTTGGGACTCTGCAGAGAAAGTGTTTGCAGACTGCTGAATCCACACACGGGTTTAACTCTGGAAGTTGAGTGCACACATTGACAACCGTTCTGTTAGATAGCTGCGTTGTGGATTTAGAAGCAGATATTTCCCTGTGCTTACTGCTGTTTCTTCCATATGCCGGTAAAGGGCTGAAAACGCCTGTTTTGGGACTCTGCAGAGAAAGTGTTTGCAGACTGCTGAATCCACACACGGGTTTAACTCTGGAAGTTGAGTGCACACATTGACAACCGTTCTGTTAGATAGCTGCGTTTTGGATTTAGAAGCAGATATTTCCCTCTGCTTACTGCTGTTTCTTCCATATGCCGGTAATGGGCTGAAAACGCCTGTTTTGGGACTCTGTAGAGAAAGTGTTTGCAGACTGCTGAATCCACACACGGGTTTAACTCTGGAACTTGAGTGCACACATTGACAACCGTTCTGTTACATAGCTGCGTTTTGGATTTAGAAGGAGATATTTCCCTGTGCTGACTGCTGTTTCTTCCTTATGCCGGTAATGGGCTGAAAACGCCTGTTTTGGGACTCTGCAGAGAAAGTGTTTGCAGACTGCAGAATCCACACACGGGTTTAACTCTGGAAGTTGAGTGCACACATTGACAACCGTTCTGTTAGATAGCTGCGTTTTGGATTTAGAAGCAGATATTTCCCTGTGCTTACTGCTGTTTCTTCCATATGCCGGTAATGGGCTAAAAACACCTGTTTTGGAACTCTGCACAGAAAGTGTATGCAGACTGCTGAATCCACACACGGGTTTAACTCTGGAAGTTGAGTGCACACATTGAAAACCGTTCTGTTAGATAGCTGCGTTTTGGATTTAGAAGCAGATATTTCCCTGTGATGACTGCTGTTTCTTCCATATGCCGGTAATGGGCTGAAAACGCCTGTTTTGGGACTCTGCAGAGAAAGTGTTTGCAGACTGCTGAATCCACACACGGGTTTAACTCTGGAAGTTGAGTGCACACATTGACAACCGTTCTGTTAGATAGCTGCGTTTGGGATTTAGAAGCAGATATTTCCCTGTGCTTACTGCTGTTTCTTCCATATGCCGGTAATGGGCTGAAAACGCCTGGTTTGGGACTCTGCAGAGAAGATGTTTGCAGACTGCTGAATCCACACACGGGTTTAACTCTGGAAGTTGAGTGCACACATTGACAACCGTTCTGTTAGATAGCTGCGTTTTGGATTTAGAAGCAGATATTTCCCTGTGCTTACTGCTGTTTCTTCCATATGCCGGTAACGGGCTGAAAACCCCTGTTTTGGGACTCTGCAGAGAAAGTGTTTGCAGACTGCTGAATCTACACACGGGTTTAACTCTGGAAGTTGAGTGCACACATTGACAACCGTTCTGTTAGATAGCTGCGTTTTGGATTTAGAAGCAGATATTTCCCTGTGCTTACTGCTGTTTCTTCCATATGCCGGTAATGGGCTGCAAACGCCTGTTTTGGGACTCTGCAGAGAAAGTATTTGCAGACTGCTGAATCCACACACGGGTTTAACTCTGGAAGTTGAGTGCACACATTGACAACCGTTCTGTTAGATAGCTGCGTTTTGGATTTAAAAGCAGATATTTCCCTGGGCTTACTGCTGTTTCTTCCATATGCCGGTAATGGGCTGAAAACGCCTGTTTTGGGACTCTGCAGAGAAAGTGTTTGCAGACTGCTGAATCCACACACGGGTTTAACTCTGGAAGTTGAGTGCACACATTGACAACCGTTCTGTTAGATAGCTGCGTTTTGGATTTAGAAGCAGATATTTCCCTGTGCTGACTGCTGTTTCTTCCATATGCCGGTAATGGGCTGAAAACGCCTGTTTTGGGACTCTGCAGAGAAAGTGTTTGCAGACTGCTGAATCCACACACGGGTTTAACTCTGGAAGTTGAGTGCACACATTGACAACCGTTCTGTTAGATAGCTGCGTTTTGGATTTAGAAGCAGATATTTCCCTGTGCTTACTGCTGTTTCTTCCATAAGCCGGTAATGGGCTGAAAACGCCTGTTTTGGGACTCTGCAGAGAAAGTGTTTGCAGACTGCTGAATCCACACACGGGTTTAACTCTGGAAGTTGAGTGCACACATTGACAACCGTTCTGTTAGATAGCTGCGTTTTGGATTTAGAAGCAGATATTTCCCTGTGCTGACTGCTGTTTCTTCCATAAGCCGGTAATGGGCTGAAAACGCCTGTTTTGGGACTCTGCAGAGAAAGTGTTTGCAGATTGCTGAATCCACACACGGGTTTAACTCTGGAAGTTGAGTGCACACATTGACAACCGTTCTGTTAGATAGCTGCGTTTTGGATTTAGAAGCAGATATTTCGCTGGGCTTACTGCTGTTTCTTCCATATGCCGGTAGTTGGCTGATAACGCCTGTTTTGGGACTCTGCAGAGAAAGTGTTTGCAGACTGCTGAATCCACACACGGGTTTAACTCTGGAAGTTGAGTGCACACATTGACAACCGTTCTGTTAGATAGCTGCGTTTTGGATTTAGAAGCAGATATTTCGCTGGGCTTACTGCTGTTTCTTCCATATGCCGGTAGTTGGCTGATAACGCCTGTTTTGGGACTCTGCAGAGAAAGTGTTTGCAGACTGCTGAATCCACACACGGGTTTAACTCTGGAAGTTGAGTGCACACATTGACAACCGTTCTGTTAGATAGCTGCGTTTTGGATTTAGAAGCAGATATTTCCCTGTGCTTACTGCTGTTTCTTCCATATGCCGGTAATGGGCTGAAAACGCCTGTTTTGGGACTCTGCAGAGAAAGTGTTTGCAGACTGCTGAATCCACACACGGGTTTAACTCTGGAAGTTGAGTGCACACATTGACAACCGTTCTGTTAGATAGCTGCGTTTTGGATTTAGAAGCAGATATTTCCCTGTGCTTACTGCTGTTTCTTCCATAGGCCGGTAATGGGCTGAAAAACGCCTGTTTTGGGACTCTGCAGAGAAAGTGTTTGCAGACTGCTGAATCCACACACGGGTTTAACTCTGGAAGTTGAGTGCACACATTGACAACCGTTCTGTTAGATAGCTGCGTTTTGGATTTAGAAGCAGATATTTCCCTGTGCTGACTGCTGTTTCTTCCATATGCCGGTAATGGGCTGAAAACGCCTGTTTTGGGACTCTGCAGAGAAAGTGTTTGCAGACTGCTGAATCCACACACGGGTTTAACTCTGGAAGTTGAGTGCACACATTGACAACCGTTCTGTTAGATAGCTGCGTTTTGGATTTAGAAGCAGATATTTCCCTGTGCTTACTGCTGTTTCTTCCATAAGCCGGTAATGGGCTGAAAACGCCTGTTTTGGGACTCTGCAGAGAAAGTGTTTGCAGACTGCTGAATCCACACACGGGTTTAACTCTGGAAGTTGAGTGCACACATTGACAACCGTTCTGTTAGATAGCTGCGTTTGGGATTTAGAAGCAGATATTTCCCTGTGCTTACTGCTGTTTCTTCCATATGCCGGTAATGGGCTGAAAACGCCTGTTTTGGGACTCTGCAGAGAAAATGTTTGCAGACTGCTGAATCCACACACGGGTTTAACTCTGGAAGTTGAGTGCACACATTGACAACCGTTCTGTTAGATAACTGCGTTTTGGAATTAGAAGCAGATATTTCCCTGTGCTTACTGCTGTTTCTTCCATATGCCGGTAATGGGCTGAAAACGCCTGTTTTGGGACTCTGCAGAGAAAGTGTTTGCAGACTGCTGAATCCACACACGGGTTTAACTCTGGAAGTTGAGTGCACACATTGTCAACTGTTCTGTTAGATAGCTGCGTTTTGGATTTAGAAGCAGATATTTCCCTGTGCTTACTGCTGTTTCTTCCATATGCCGGTAATGGGCTGAAAACGCCTGTTTTGGGACTCTGCAGAGAAAGTGTTTGCAGACTGCTGAATCCACACACGGGTTTAACTCTGGAAGTTGAGTGCACACATTGACAACCGTTCTGTTAGATAGCTGCGTTTTGGATTTAGAAGCAGATATTTCCCTGGGCTTACTGCTGTTTCTTCCATATGCCGGTAGTTGGCTGATAACGCCTGTTTTGGGACTCTGCAGAGAAAGTGTTTGCAGACTGCTGAATCCACACACGGGTTTAACTCTGGAAGTTGAGTGCACACATTGAAAACCGTTCTGTTAGATAGCTGCGTTTTGGATTTAGAAGCAGATATTTCCCTGTGCTTACTGTTGTTTCTTCCATATGCCGGTAATGGGCTGAAAACGCCTGTTTTGGGACTCTGCAGAGAAAGTGTTTGCAGACTGCTGAATCCACACACGGGTTTAACTCTGGAAGTTGAGTGCACACATTGACAACCGTTCTGTTAGATAGCTGCGTTGTGGATTTAGAAGCAGATATTTCCCTGTGCTTACTGCTGTTTCTTCCATATGCCGGTAAAGGGCTGAAAACGCCTGTTTTGGGACTCTGCAGAGAAAGTGTTTGCAGACTGCTGAATCCACACACGGGTTTAACTCTGGAAGTTGAGTGCACACATTGACAACCGTTCTGTTAGATAGCTGCATTTTGGATTTAGAAGCAGATATTTCCCTCTGCTTACTGCTGTTTCTTCCATATGCCGGTAATGGGCTGAAAACGCCTGTTTTGGGACTCTGTAGAGAAAGTGTTTGCAGACTGCTGAATCCACACACGGGTTTAACTCTGGAAGTTGAGTGCACACATTGACAACCGTTCTGTTACATAGCTGCGTTTTGGATTTAGAAGGAGATATTTCCCTGTGCTGACTGCTGTTTCTTCCTTATGCCGGTAATGGGCTGAAAACGCCTGTTTTGGGACTCTGCAGAGAAAGTGTTTGCAGACTGCAGAATCCACACACGGGTTTAACTCTGGAAGTTGAGTGCACACATTGACAACCGTTCTGTTAGATAGCTGCGTTTTGGATTTAGAAGCAGATATTTCCCTGTGCTTACTGCTGTTTCTTCCATATGCCGGTAATGGGCTAAAAACGCCTGTTTTGGAACTCTGCACAGAAAGTGTATGCAGACTGCTGAATCCACACACGGGTTTAACTCTGGAAGTTGAGTGCACACATTGACAACCGTTCTGTTAGATAGCTGCGCTTTGGAATTAGAAGCAGATATTTCCCTGTGATGACTGCTGTTTCTTCCATATGCCGGTAATGGGCTGAAAACGCCTGTTTTGGGACTCTGCAGAGAAAGTGTTTGCAGACTGCTGAATCCACACACGGGTTTAACTCTGGAAGTTGAGTGCACACATTGACAACCGTTCTGTTAGATAGCTGCGTTTGGGATTTAGAAGCAGATATTTCCCTGTGCTTACTGCTGTTTCTTCCATATGCCGGTAATGGGCTGAAAACGCCTGGTTTGGGACTCTGCAGAGAAGATGTTTGCAGACTGCTGAATCCACACACGGGTTTAACTCTGGAAGTTGAGTGCACACATTGACAACCGTTCTGTTAGATAGCTGCGTTTTGGATTTAGAAGCAGATATTTCCCTGTGCTTACTGCTGTTTCTTCCATATGCCGGTAACGGGCTGAAAACGACTGTTTTGGGACTCTGCAGAGAAAGTGTTTGCAGACTGCTGAATCTACACACGGGTTTAACTCTGGAAGTTGAGTGCACACATTGACAACCGTTCTGTTAGATAGCTGCGTTTTGGATTTAGAAGCAGATATTTCCCTGTGCTTACTGCTGTTTCTTCCATATGCCGGTAATGGGCTGCAAACGCCTGTTTTGGGACTCTGCAGAGAAAGTGTTTGCAGACTGCTGAATCCACACACGGGTTTAACTCTGGAAGTTGAGTGCACACATTGACAACCGTTCTGTTAGATAGCTGCGTTTTGGATTTAAAAGCAGATATTTCCCTGGGCTTACTGCTGTTTCTTCCATATGCCGGTAATGGGCTGAAAACGCCTGTTTTGGGACTCTGCAGAGAAAGTGTTTGCAGACTGCTGAATCCACACACGGGTTTAACTCTGGAAGTTGAGTGCACACATTGACAACCGTTCTGTTAGATAGCTGCGTTTTGGATTTAGAAGCAGATATTTCCCTGTGCTGACTGCTGTTTCTTCCATATGCCGGTAATGGGCTGAAAACGCCTGTTTTGGGACTCTGCAGAGAAAGTGTTTGCAGACTGCTGAATCCACACACGGGTTTAACTCTGGAAGTTGAGTGCACACATTGACAACCGTTCTGTTAGATAGCTGCGTTTTGGATTTAGAAGCAGATATTTCCCTGTGCTTACTGCTGTTTCTTCCATAAGCCGGTAATGGGCTGAAAACGCCTGTTTTGGGACTCTGCAGAGAAAGTGTTTGCAGACTGCTGAATCCACACACGGGTTTAACTCTGGAAGTTGAGTGCACACATTGACAACCGTTCTGTTAGATAGCTGCGTTTGGGATTTAGAAGCAGATATTTCCCTGTGCTTACTGCTGTTTCTTCCATATGCCGGTAATGGGCTGAAAACGCCTGGTTTGGGACTCTGCAGAGAAGATGTTTGCAGCCTGCTGAATCCACACACGGGTTTAACTCTGGAAGTTGAGTGCACACATTGACAACCGTTCTCTTAGATAGCTGCGTTATGGATTTAGAAGCAGATATTTTCCTGTGCTTACTGCTGTTTCTTCCATATGCCGGTAATGGGCTGAAAACGCCTGTTTTGGGACTCTGCAGAGAAAGTGTTTGCAGACTGCTGAATCCACACACGGGTTTAACTCTGGAAGTTGAGTGCACACATTGACAACCGTTCTGTTAGATAGCTGCGTTTTGGATTTAGAAGCAGATATTTCCCTGTGCTGACTGCTGTTTCTTCCATATGCCGGTAATGGGCTGAAAACGCCTGTTTTGGGACTCTGCAGAGAAAGTGTTTGCAGACTGCTGAATCCACACACGGGTTTAACTCTGGAAGTTGAGTGCACCCATTGACAACCGTTCTGTTAGATAGCTGCGTTTTGGATTTAGAAGCAGATATTTCCCTGTGCTTATTGCTGTTTCTTCCATATGCCGGTAATGGGCTGAAAACGCCTGTTTTGGGACTCTGCAGAGAAAGTGTTTGCAGACTGCTGAATCCACACACGGGTTTAACTCTGGAAGTTGAGTGCACACATTGACAACCGTTCTGTTAGATAGCTGCGTTTTGGATTTAGAAGCAGATATTTCCCTGTGCTTACTGCTGTTTCTTCCATAGGCCGGTAATGGGCTGAAAACGCCTGTTTTGGGACTCTGCAGAGAAAGTGTTTGCAGACTGCTGAATCCACACACGTGTTTAACTCTGGAAGTTGAGTGCACACATTGACAATCGTTCTGTTAGACAGCTGCGTTTTGGATTTAGAAGCAGATATTTCCCTGTGCTTACTGCTGTTTCTTCCATATGCCGGTAATGGGCTGAAAACGCCTGTTTTGGGACTCTGCAGAGAAAGTGTTTGCAGACTGCTGAATCCACACACGGGTTTAACTCTGGAAGTTGAGTGCACACATTGACAACCGTTCTGTTAGATAGCTGCGTTTTGGACTTAGAAGCAGATATTTCCCTGTGCTTACTGCTGTTTCTTCCATATGCCGGTAATGGGCTGAAAACGCCTGTTTTGGGACTCTGCAGAGAAAGTTTTCGCAGACTGCTGAATCCACACACGGGTTTAACTCTGGAAGTTGAGTGCACACATTGACAACCGTTCTGTTAGATAGCTGCGTTTTGGATTTAGAAGCAGATATTTCCCTGGGCTTTCTGCTGTTTCTTACATATGCTGGTAATGGGCTGAAAACGCCTGTTTTGGGACTCTGCAGAGAAGATGTTTGCAGACTGCTGAATCCACACACGGGTTTAACTCTGGAAGTTGCGTGCACACATTGACAACCGTTCTGTTAGATAGCTGCATTTTGGATTTAGAAGCAGATATTTCCCTGGGCTTTCTGCTGTTTCTTACATATGCTGGTAATGGGCTGAAAACGCCTGTTTTGGGACTCTGCAGAGAAGATGTTTGCAGACTGCTGAATCCACACACCGGTTTAACTCCGGAAGTTGAGTGCACACATTGACAACCGTTCTGTTAGATAGCTGCGTTTTGGATTTAGAAGCAGATATTTCCCTGTGCTTACTGCTGTTTCTTCCATATGCCGGTAATCGGCTGAAAACGCCTGTTTTGGGACTCTGCAGAGAAAGTGTTTGCAGACTGCTGAATCCACACACGGGTTTAACTCTGGAAGTTGCGTGCACACATTGACAACCGTTCTGTTAGATAGCTGCATTTTGGATTTAGAAGCAGATATTTCCCTGTGCTTACTGCTGTTTCTTCCATATGCCGGTAATGGGCTGAAAACGCCTGTTTTGGGACTCTGCAGAGAAAGTGTTTGCAGACTGCTGAATCCACACACGGGTTTAACTCTGGAAGTTGAGTGCACCCATTGACAACCGTTCTGTTAGATAGCTGCGTTTTGGATTTAGAAGCAGATATTTCCCTGTGCTTACTGCTGTTTCTTCCATATGCCGGTAATCGGCTGAAAACGCCTGTTTTGGGACTATGCAGAGAAAGTGTTTGCAGACTGCTGAATCCACACACGGGTTTAACTCTGGAAGTTGAGTGCACACATTGACAACCGTTCTGTTAGATAGCTGCGTTTTGGATTTAGAAGCAGATATTTCCCTGTGCTTACTGCTGTTTCTTCCATATGCCGGTAATGGGCTGAAAACGCCAGTTTTGGGACTTTGCAGAGAAAGTGTTTGCAGACTGCTGAATCCACACACGGGTTTAACTCTGGAAGTTGAGTGCACACATTGACAACCGTTCTGTTAGATAGCTGCGTTTTGGATTTAGAAGCAGATATTTCCCTGTGCTTACTGCTGTTTCTTCCATATGCCGGTAATGGGCTGAAAACGCCTGTTTTGGGACTCTGCTGAGAAAGTGTTTGCAGACTGCTGAATCCACACCCGGTTTTAACTCTGGAAGTTGAGTGCACACATTGACAACCGTTCTGTTAGATAGCTGCGTTTTGGATTTAGAAGCAGATATTTCCCTGTGCTTACTGCTGTTTCTTCCATAAGCCTGTAATGGGCTGAAAACGCCTGGTTTGGGACTCTGCAGAGAAGATGTTTGCAGACTGCTGAATCCACACACGGGTTTAACTCTGGAAGTTGAGTGCACACATTGACAACCGTTCTGTTAGATAGCTGCGTTTTGGATTTAGAAGCAGATATTTCCCTGTGCTTACTGCTGTTTCTTCCATATGCCGGTAATGGGCTGTAAACGCCTGTTTTGGGACTCTGCAGAGAAGATGTTTGCAGACTGCTGAATCCACACACGGGTTTAACTCTGTAAGTTGGGTGCACACATTGACAACCGTTCTGTTAGATAGCTGCGTTTTGGATTTAGAAGCAGATATTTCCCTGTGCTTACTGCTGTTTCTTTCATATGCCGGTAATGGGCTGAAAACGCCTGTTTTGGGACTCTGCAGAGAAAGTGTTTGCAGACTGCTGAATCCACACACGGGTTTAACTCTGAAAGTTGAGTGCACACATTGACAACCGTTCTGTTAGATAGCTGCGTTTTGGATTTAGAAGCAGATATTTCCCTGGGCTTACTGTTGTTTGTTCCACATGCCGGTAATGGGCTGATAACGCCTGTTTTGGGACTCTGCAGAGAAAGTGTTTGCAGACTGCTGAATCCACACACGGGTTTAACTCTGGAAGTTGAGTGCACCCATTGACAACCGTTCTGTTAGATAGCTGCGTTTTGGATTTAGAAGCAGATATTTCCCTGGGCTTACTGCTGTTTCTTCCATATGCCGGTAATCGGCTGAAAACGCCTGTTTTGGGAATCTGCAGAGAAAGTGTTTGCAGACTGCTGAATCCACACACGGGTTTAACTCTGGAAGTTGAGTGCACACATTGACAACCGTTCTGTTAGATAGCTGCATTTTGGATTTAGAAGCAGATATTTCCCTGTGCTTACTGCTGTTTCTTCCATATGCCGGTAATGGGCTAAAAACGCCTGTTTTGGGACTCTGCAGAGAAAGTGTTTGCAGACTGCTGAATCCACACACGGGTTTAACTCTGGAAGTTGAGTGCACACATTGACAACCGTTCTGTTAGATAGCTGCGTTTTGGATTTAGAAGCAGATATTTCCCTGTGCTTACTGCTGTTTCTTCCATATGCCGGTAATGGGCTGAAAACGCCTGTTTTGGGACTCTGCAGAGAAAGTGTTTGCAGACTGCTGAATCCACACCCGGGTTGAACTCTGGAAGTTGAGTGCACACATTGACAACCGTTCTGTTAGATAGCTGCGTTTTGGATTTAGAAGCAGATATTTCCCTGTGCTTACTGCTGTTTCTTCCATAAGCCTGTAATGGGCTGAAAACGCCTGGTTTGGGACTCTGCAGAGAAGATGTTTGCAGACTGCTGAATCCACACACGGGTTTAACTCTGGAAGTTGAGTGCACACATTGACAACCGTTCTGTTAGATAGCTGCGTTTTGGATTTAGAAGCAGATATTTCCCTGTGCTTACTGCTGTTTCTTCCATATGCCGGTAATGGGCTGAAAACGCCTGTTTTGGGACTCTGCAGAGAAGATGTTTGCAGACTGCTGAATCCACACACGGGTTTAACTCTGGAAGTTGAGTGCACCCATTGACAACCGTTCTGTTAGATAGCTGCGTTTTGGATTTAGAAGCAGATATTTCCCTGGGCTTACTGCTGTTTCTTCCAAAGGCCGGTAATCGGCTGAAAACGCCTGTTTTGGGACTCTGCAGAGAAAGTGTTTGCAGACTGCTGAATCCACACACGGGTTTAACTCTGGAAGTTGAGTGCACACATTGACAACCGTTCTGTTAGATAGCTGCGTTTTGGATTTAGAAGCAGATATTTCCCTGGGCTTACTGCTGTTTCTTCCATATGCCGGTAATGGGCCGAAAACGCCTGTTTTGGGACTCTGCAGAGAAAGTGTTTGCAGACTGCTGAATCCACACACGGGTTTTAACTCTGGAAGTTGAGTGCACACATTGACAACCGTTCTGTTAGATAGCTGCGTTTTGGATTTAGAAGCAGATATTTCCCTGTGCTTACTGCTGTTTCTTCCATATGCCGGTAATGGACTGAAAACGCCTGTTTTGGGACTCTGCAGAGAAAGTGTTTGCAGACTGCTGAATCCACACACGGGTTTAACTCTGGAAGTTGAGTGCACACATTGACAACCGTTCTGTTAGATAGCTGCGTTTTGGATTTAGAAGCAGATATTTCCCTGTGCTTACTGCTGTTTCTTCCATATGCCGGTAATGGGCTGAAAACGCCTGTTTTGGGACTCTGCAGAGAAAGTGTTCGCAGACTGCTGAATCCACACACGGGTTTAACTCTGGAAGTTGAGTGCACACATTGACAACCGTTCTGTTAGATAGCTGCGTTTTGGATTTAGAAGCAGGTATTTCCCTGTGCTTACTGCTGTTTCTTCCATATGCCGGTAATCGGCTGAAAACGCCTGTTTTGGGACTCTGCAGAGAAAGTGTTTGCAGACTGCTGAATCCACACACGGGTTTAACTCTGGAAGTTGAGTGCACACATTGACAACCGTTCTGTTAGATAGCTGCGTTTTGGATTTAGAAGCAGATATTTCCCTGTGCTTACTGCTGTTTCTTCCAAAGGCCGGTAATCGGCTGAAAACGCCTGTTTTGGGACTCTGCAGAGAAAGTGTTTGCAGACTGCTGAATCCACACACGGGTTTAACTCTGGAAGTTGAGTGCACACATTGACAACCGTTCTGTTAGATAGCTGCGTTTTGGATTTAGAAGCAGATATTTCCCTGTGCTTACTGCTGTTTCTTCCATATGCCGGTAATGGGCTGAAAACGCCTGTTTTGGGACTCTGCAGAGAAAGTGTTTGCAGACTGCTGAATCCACACACGGGTTTAACTCTGGAAGTTGAGTGCACACATTGACAACCGTTCTATAACATAGCTGCGTTTTGGATTTAGAAGGAGATATTTCCCTGTGCTGACTGCTATTTCTTCCTTATGCCGGTAATGGGTTGAAAACACCTGTTTTGCGACTCTGCAGAGAAGATGTTTGCAGACTGCTGAATCCACACATGGGTTTAACTCCGGAAGTTGAGTGCACACATTGACAACCGTTCTGTTAGATAGCTGCGTTTTGGATTTAGAAGCAGATATTTCCCTGTGCTTACTGCTGTTTCTTCCATATGCCGGTAATCGGCTGAAAACGCCTGTTTTGGGACTCTGCAGAGAAAGTGTTTGCAGACTGCTGAATCCACACACGGGTTTAACTCTGGAAGTTGAGTGCACACATTGACAACCGTTCTGTTAGATAGCTGCGTTTTGGATTTAGAAGCAGATATTTCCCTGTGCTTACTGCTGTTTCTTCCATATGCCGGTAATGGGCTGAAAACGCCTGTTTTGGGACTCTGCAGAGAAAGTGTTTGCAGACTGCTGAATCCACACACGGGTTTAACTCTGGAAGTTGAGTGCACACATTGACAACCGTTCTGTTAGATAGCTGCGTTTTGGATTTAGAAGCAGATATTTCCCTGGGCTTACTGCTGTTTCTTCCATATGCCGGTAATGGGCTGAAAACGCCTGTTTTGGAACTCTGCAGAGAAAGTGTTTGTAGACTGCTGAATCCACACACGGGTTTAACTCTGGAAGTTGAGTGCACACATTGACAACCGTTCTGTTAGATAGCTGCTTTTTGGATTTAGAAGCAGATATTTCCCTGTGCTTACTGCTGTTTCTTCCATATGCCGGTAATGGGCTGAAAACGCCTGTTTTGGGACTCTGCAGAGAAAGTGTTTGCAGACTGCTGAATCCACACACGGGTTTAACTCTGGAAGTTGAGTGCACACATTGACAACCGTTCTGTTAGATAGCTGCGTTTTGGATTTAGAAGCAGATATTTCCCTGTGCTTACTGCTGTTTCTTCCATATGCCGGTAATGGGCTGAAAACGCCTGTTTTGGGACTCTGCAGAGAAAGTGTTTGCAGACTGCTGAATCCACACACGGGTTTAACTCTGGAAGTTGAGTGCACACATTGACAACCGTTCTGTTAGATAGCTGCGTTTTGGATTTAGAAGCAGATATTTCCCTGTGCTTACTGCTGTTTCTTCCATATGCCTGTAATGGGCTGAAAACGCCTGGTTTGGGACTCTGCAGAGAAGAAGTTTGCAGACTGCTGAATCCACACACGGGTTTAACTCTGGAAGTTGAGTGCACACATTGACAACCGTTCTGTTAGATAGCTGCGTTTTGGATTTAGAAGCAGATATTTCCCTGTGCTTACTGCTGTTTCTTCCATATGCCGGTAATGGGCTGAAAACGCCTGTTTTGGGACTCTGCATAGAAGATGTTTGCAGACTGCTGAATCCACACACGGGTTTAACTCTGTAAGTTGGGTGCACACATTGACAACCGTTCTGTTAGATAGCTGCGTTTTGGATTTAGAAGCAGATATTTCCCTGGGATTACTGCTGTTTCTTCCATATGCCGGTAATGGGCCGAAAACGCCTGTTTTGGGACTCTGCAGAGAAAGTGTTTGCAGACTGCTGAATCCACACACGGGTTTTAACTCTGGAAGTTGAGTGCAGACATTGACAACCGTTCTGTTAGATAGCTGCGTTTTGGATTTAGAAGCAGATATTTCCCTGTGCTTACTGCTGCTTCTTCCATATGCCGGTAACGGGCTGAAAACGCCTGTTTTGGGACTCTGCAGAGAAAGTGTTTGCAGACTGCTGAATCCACACACGGGTTTAACTCTGGAAGTTGAGTGCACACATTGACAACCGTTCTGTTAGATAGCTGCGTTTTGGATTTAGAAGCAGATATTTCCCTGTGCTTACTGCTGTTTCTTCCATATGCCGGTAATGGGCTGAAAACGCCTGTTTTGGGACTCTGCAGAGAAAGTGTTTGCAGACTGCTGAATCCACACACGGGTTTAACTCTGGAAGTTGAGTGCACACATTGACAACCGTTCTGTTAGATAGCTGCGTTTTGGATTTAGAAGCAGATATTTCCCTGGGCTTACTGCTGTTTCTTCCATATGCCGGTAATGGGCTGAAAACGCCTGTTTTGGGACTCTGCAGAGAAAGTGTTTGCAGACTGCTGAATCCACACACGGGTTTAACTCTGGAAGTTGAGTGCACACATTGACAACCGTTCCATAACATAGCTGCGTTTTGGATTTAGAAGGAGATATTTCCCTGTGCTGACTGCTATTTCTTCCTTATGCCGGTAATCGGTTGAAAACACCTGTTTTGCGACTCTGCAGAGAAGATGTTTGCAGACTGCTGAATCCACACATGGGTTTAACTCCGGAAGTTGAGTGCACACATTGACAACCGTTCTGTTAGATAGCTGCGTTTTGGATTTAGAAGCAGATATTTCCCTGGGCTTACTGCTGTTTCTTCCATATGCCGGTAATCGGCTGAAAACGCCTGTTTTGGGACTCTGCAGAGAAAGTGTTTGCAGACTGCTGAATCCACACACGGGTTTAACTCTGGAAGTTGAGTGCACACATTGACAACCGTTCTGTTAGATAGCTGCGTTTTGGATTTAGAAGCAGATATTTCCCTGTGCTTACTGCTGTTTCTTCCATATGCCGGTAATGGGCTGAAAACGCCTGTTTTGGAACTCTGCAGAGAAAGTGTTTGCAGACTGCTGAATCCACACACGGGTTTAACTCTGGAAGTTGAGTGCACACATTGACAACCGTTCTGTTAGATAGCTGCGTTTTGGATTTAGAAGCAGATATTTCCCTGTGCTTACTGCTGTTTCTTCCATATGCCGGTAATGGGCTGAAAACGCCTGTTTTGGGACTCTGCAGAGAAAGTGTTTGCAGACTGCTGAATCCACACACGGGTTTAACTCTGGAAGTTGAGTGCACACATTGACAACCGTTCTGTTAGATAGCTGCGTTTTGGATTTAGAAGCAGATATTTCCCTGTGCTTACTGCTGTTTCTTCCATATGCCGGTAATGGGCTGAAAACGCCTGTTTTGGAACTCTGCAGAGAAAGTGTTTGCAGACTGCTGAATCCACACACGGGTTTAACTCTGGAAGTTGAGTGCACACATTGACAACCGTTCTGTTAGATAGCTGCGTTTTGGATTTTGAAGCAGATATTTCCCTGTGCTTACTGCTGTTTCTTCCATATGCCGGTAACGGGCTGAAAACGCCTGTTTTGGGACTCTGCAGAGAAAGTGTTTGCAGACTGATGAATCCACACACGGGTTTAACTCTGGAAGTTGAGTGCACACATTGACAACCGTTCTGTTAGATAGCTGCGTTTTGGATTTAGAAGCAGATATTTCCCTGTGCTTACTGCTGTTTCTTCCATATGCCGGTAATGGGCTGAAAACGCCTGTTTTGGGACTCTGCAGAGAAAGGGTTTGCAGACTGCTGAATCCACACACGGGTTTAACTCTGGAAGTTGAGTGCACACATTGACAACCGTTCTGTTAGATAGCTGCGTTTTGGATTTAGAAGCAGATATTTCCCTGTGCTTACTGCTGTTTCTTCCATATGCCTGTAATGGGCTGAAAACGCCTGGTTTGGGACTCTGCAGAGAAGAAGTTTGCAGACTGCTGAATCCACACACGGGTTTAACTCTGGAAGTTGAGTGCACACATTGACAACCGTTCTGTTAGATAGCTGCGTTTTGGATTTAGAAGCAGATATTTCCCTGTGCTTACTGCTGTTTCTTCCATATGCCGGTAATGGGCTGAAAACGCCTGTTTTGGGACTCTGCATAGAAGATGTTTGCAGACTGCTGAATCCACACACGGGTTTAACTCTGTAAGTTGGGTGCACACATTGACAACCGTTCTGTTAGATAGCTGCGTTTTGGATTTAGAAGCAGATATTTCCCTGTGCTTACTGCTGTTTCTTCCATATGCCGGTAATGGGCCGAAAACGCCTGTTTTGGGACTCTGCAGAGAAAGTGTTTGCAGACTGCTGAATCCACACACGGGTTTTAACTCTGGAAGTTGAGTGCAGACATTGACAACCGTTCTGTTAGATAGCTGCGTTTTGGATTTAGAAGCAGATATTTCCCTGTGCTTACTGCTGCTTCTTCCATATGCCGGTAACGGGCTGAAAACGCCTGTTTTGGGACTCTGCAGAGAAAGTGTTTGCAGACTGCTGAATCCACACACGGGTTTAACTCTGGAAGTTGAGTGCACACATTGACAACCGTTCTGTTAGATAGCTGCGTTTTGGATTTAGAAGCAGATATTTCCCTGTGCTTACTGCTGTTTCTTCCATATGCCGGTAATGGGCTGAAAACGCCTGTTTTGGGACTCTGCAGAGAAAGTGTTTGCAGACTGCTGAATCCACACACGGGTTTAACTCTGGAAGTTGAGTGCACACATTGACAACCGTTCTGTTAGATAGCTGCGTTTTGGATTTAGAAGCAGATATTTCCCTGTGCTTACTGCTGTTTCTTCCATATGCCGGTAATGGGCTGAAAACGCCTGTTTTGGGACTCTGCAGAGAAAGTGTTTGCAGACTGCTGAATCCACACACGGGTTTAACTCTGGAAGTTGAGTGCACACATTGACAACCGTTCTGTTAGATAGCTGCGTTTTGGATTTAGAAGCAGATATTTCCCTGGGCTTACTGCTGTTTCTTCCATATGCCGGTAATGGGCTGAAAACGCCTGTTTTGGGACTCTGCAGAGAAAGTGTTTGCAGACTGCTGAATCCACACACGGGTTTAACTCTGGAAGTTGAGTGCACACATTGACAACCGTTCTGTTAGATAGCTGCGTTTTGGATTTAGAAGCAGATATTTCCCTGTGCTTACTGCTGTTTCTTCCATATGCCGGTAATGGGCTGAAAACGCCTGTTTTGGGACTCTGCAGAGAAAGTGTTTGCAGACTGCTGAATCCACACACGGGTTTAACTCTGGAAGTTGAGTGCACACATTGACAACCGTTCTGTTAGATTGCTGCGTTTTGGATTTAGAAGCAGATATTTCCCTGTGCTTACTGCTGTTTCTTCCATATGCCTGTAATGGGCTGAAAACGCCTGGTTTGGGACTCTGCAGAGAAGAAGTTTGCAGACTGCTGAATCCACACACGGGTTTAACTCTGGAAGTTGAGTGCACACATTGACAACCGTTCTGTTAGATAGCTGCGTTTTGGATTTAGAAGCAGATATTTCCCTGTGCTTACTGCTGTTTCTTCCATATGCCGGTAATGGGCTGAAAACGCCTGTTTTGGGACTCTGCATAGAAGATGTTTGCAGACTGCTGAATCCACACACGGGTTTAACTCTGTAAGTTGGGTGCACACATTGACAACCGTTCTGTTAGATAGCTGCGTTTTGGATTTAGAAGCAGATATTTCCCTGTGCTTACTGCTGTTTCTTCCATATGCCTGTAATGGGCTGAAAACGCCTGGTTTGGGACTCTGCAGAGAAGAAGTTTGCAGACTGCTGAATCCACACACGGGTTTAACTCTGGAAGTTGAGTGCACACATTGACAACCGTTCTGTTAGATAGCTGCGTTTTGGATTTAGAAGCAGATATTTCCCTGGGCTTACTGTTGTTTGTTCCATATGCCGGTAATGGGCTGATAACGCCTGTTTTGGGACTCTGCAGAGAAAGTGTTTGCAGACTGCAGAATCCACACACGGGTTTAACTCTGGAAGTTGAGTGCACCCATTGACAACCGTTCTGTTAGATAGCTGCGTTTTGGATTTAGAATCAGATATTTCCCTGGGCTTACTGCTGTTTCTTCCATAGGCCGGTAATCAGCTGAAAACGCCTGTTTAGGGACTCTGCAGAGAAAGTGTTTGCAGACTGCTGAATCCACACACGGGTTTAACTCTGGAAGTTGAGTGCACACATTGACAACCGTTCTGTTAGATAGCTGCGTTTTGGATTTAGAAGCAGATATTTCCCTGTGCTTACTGCTGTTTCTTCCATATGCCGGTAATGGGCTGAAAACGCCTGTTTTGGGACTCTGCAGAGAAAGTGTTTGCAGACTGCTGAATCCACACACGGGTTTAACTCTGGAAGTTGAGTGCACACATTGACAACCGTTCTGTTAGATAGCTGCGTTTTGGATTTAGAAGCAGATATTTCCCTGGGCTTACTGCTGTTTCTTCCATATGCCGGTAATGGGCTGAAAACGCCTGTTTTGGGACTCTGCAGAGAAAGTGTTTGCAGACTGCTGAATCCACACACGGGTTTAACTCTGGAAGTTGAGTGCACACATTGACAACCATTCTGTTAGATAGCTGCGTTTTGGATTTAGAAGCAGATATTTCCCTGTGCTTACTGCTGTTTCTTCCATATGCCGGTAATGGGCTGAAAACGCCTGTTTTGGGACTCTGCAGAGAAAGTGTTTGCAGACTGCTGAATCCACACACGGGTTTAACTCTGGAAGTTGAGTGCACACATTGACAACCGTTCTGTTAGATAGCTGCGTTTTGGATTTAGAAGCAGATATTTCCCTGTGCTGACTGCTGTTTCTTCCATATGCCGGTAACGGGCTGAAAACGCCTGTTTTGGGACTCTGCAGAGAAAGTGTTTGCAGACTGCTGAATCCACACACGGGTTTAACTCTGGAAGTTGAGTGCACACATTGACAACCGTTCTGTTAGATAGCTGCGTTTTGGATTTAGAAGCAGATATTTCCCTGTGCTTACTGCTGTTTCTTCCATATGCCGGTAATGGGCTGAAAACGCCTGTTTTGGGACTCTGCAGAGAAAGTGTTTCCAGACTGCTGAATCCACACACGGGTTTAACTCTGGAAGTTGAGTGCACACATTGACACCCGTTCTGTTAGATAGCTGCGTTTTGGATTTAGAAGCAGATATTTCCCTGGGCTTACTGCTGTTTCTTCCTTATGCCGGTAATGGGCTGAAAACGCCTGTTTTGGAACTCTGCAGAGAAAGTGTTTGCAGACTGCTGAATCCACACACGGGTTTAACTCTGGAAGTTGAGTGCACACATTGAAAAGCGTTCTGTTAGATAGCTGCGTTTTGGATTTAGAAGCAGATATTTCCCTGTGCTGACTGCTGTTTCTTCCATATGCCGGTAATGGGCTGAAAACGCCTGTTTTGGGACTCTGCAGAGAAAGTGTTTGCAGACTGCTGAATCCACACACGGGTTTAACTCTGGAAGTTGAGTGCACACATTGACAACCGTTCTGTTAGATAGCTGCGTTTTGGATTTAGAAGCAGATATTTCCCTATGCTTACTGCTGTTTCTTCCATAAGCCGGTAATGGGCTGAAAACGCCTGTTTTGTGACTCTGCAGAGAAAGTGTTTGCAGACTGCTGAATCCACACACGGGTTTAACTCTGGAAGTTGAGTGCACACATTGAAAACCGTTCTGTTAGATAGCTGCGTTTTGGATTTAGAAGCAGATATTTCCCTGTGCTTACTGCTGTTTCTTCCATATGCCTGTAATGGGCTGAAAACGCCTGGTTTGGGACTCTGCAGAGAAGAAGTTTGCAGACTGCTGAATCCACACACGGGTTTAACTCTGGAAGTTGAGTGCACAGATTGACAACCGTTCTGTTAGATAGCTGCGTTTTGGATTTAGAAGCAGATATTACCCTGTGCTTACTGCTGTTTCTTCCATATGCCGGTAATGGGCTGAAAACGCCTGTTTTGGGACTCTGCAGAGAAGATGTTTGCAGACTGCTGAATCCACACACGGGTTTAACTCTGTAAGTTGGGTGCACACATTGACAACTGTTCTGTTAGATAGCTGCGTTTTGGATTTAGAAGCAGATATTTCCCTGTGCTTACTGCTGTTTCTTCCATATGCCGGTAATGGGCTGAAAACGCCTGTTTTGGGACTCTGCAGAGAAAGTGTTTGCAGACTGCTGAATCCACACACGGGTTTAACTCTGGAAGTTGAGTGCACACATTGACAACCGTTCTGTTAGATAGCTGCGTTTTGGATTTAGAAGCACATATTTCCCTGTGCTTACTGCTGTTTCTTCCATATGCCGGTAATGGGCTGAAAACGCCTGTTTTGGGACTCTGCAGAGAAAGTGTTTGCAGACTGCTGAATCCCCACACGGGTTTAACTCTGGAAGTTGAGTGCACACATTGACAACCGTTCTGTTAGATTGCTGCGTTTTGGATTTAGAAGCAGATATTTCCCTGTGCTTACTGCTGTTTCTTCCATATGCCTGTAATGGGCTGAAAACGCCTGGTTTGGGACTCTGCAGAGAAGAAGTTTGCAGACTGCTGAATCCACACACGGGTTTAACTCTGGAAGTTGAGTGCACACATTGACAACCGTTCTGTTAGATAGCTGCGTTTTGGATTTAGAAGCAGATATTTCCCTGTGCTTACTGCTGTTTCTTCCATATGCCGGTAATGGGCTGAAAACGCCTGTTTTGGGACTCTGCATAGAAGATGTTTGCAGACTGCTGAATCCACACACGGGTTTAACTCTGTAAGTTGGGTGCACACATTGACAACCGTTCTGTTAGATAGCTGCGTTTTGGATTTAGAAGCAGATATTTCCCTTTGCTTACTGCTGTTTCTTCCATATGCCTGTAATGGGCTGAAAACGCCTGGTTTGGGACTCTGCAGAGAAGAAGTTTGCAGACTGCTGAATCCACACACGGGTTTAACTCTGGAAGTTGAGTGCACACATTGACAACCGTTCTGTTAGATAGCTGCGTTTTGGATTTAGAAGCAGATATTTCCCTGGGCTTACTGTTGTTTGTTCCATATGCCGGTAATGGGCTGATAACGCCTGTTTTGGGACTCTGCAGAGAAAGTGTTTGCAGACTGCAGAATCCACACACGGGTTTAACTCTGGAAGTTGAGTGCACCCATTGACAACCGTTCTGTTAGATAGCTGCGTTTTGGATTTAGAATCAGATATTTCCCTGGGCTTACTGCTGTTTCTTCCATAGGCCGGTAATCAGCTGAAAACGCCTGTTTAGGGACTCTGCAGAGAAAGTGTTTGCAGACTGCTGAATCCACACACGGGTTTAACTCTGGAAGTTGAGTGCACACATTGACAACCGTTCTGTTAGATAGCTGCGTTTTGGATTTAGAAGCAGATATTTCCCTGTGCTTACTGCTGTTTCTTCCATATGCCGGTAATGGGCTGAAAACGCCTGTTTTGGGACTCTGCAGAGAAAGTGTTTGCAGACTGCTGAATCCACACACGGGTTTAACTCTGGAAGTTGAGTGCACACATTGACAACCGTTCTGTTAGATAGCTGCGTTTTGGATTTAGAAGCAGATATTTCCCTGTGCTGACTGCTGTTTCTTCCATATGCCGGTAATGGGCTGAAAACGCCTGTTTTGGGACTCTGCAGAGAAAGTGTTTGCAGACTGCTGAATCCACACACGGGTTTAACTCTGGAAGTTGAGTGCACACATTGACAACCATTCTGTTAGATAGCTGCGTTTTGGATTTAGAAGCAGATATTTCCCTGTGCTTACTGCTGTTTCTTCCATATGCCGGTAATGGGCTGAAAACGCCTGTTTTGGGACTCTGCAGAGAAAGTGTTTGCAGACTGCTGAATCCACACACGGGTTTAACTCTGGAAGTTGAGTGCACACATTGACAACCGTTCTGTTAGATAGCTGCGTTTTGGATTTAGAAGCAGATATTTCCCTGTGCTGACTGCTGTTTCTTCCATATGCCGGTAACGGGCTGAAAACGCCTGTTTTGGGACTCTGCAGAGAAAGTGTTTGCAGACTGCTGAATCCACACACGGGTTTAACTCTGGAAGTTGAGTGCACACATTGACAACCGTTCTGTTAGATAGCTGCGTTTTGGATTTAGAAGCAGATATTTCCCTGTGCTTACTGCTGTTTCTTCCATATGCCGGTAATGGGCTGAAAACGCCTGTTTTGGGACTCTGCAGAGAAAGTGTTTCCAGACTGCTGAATCCACACACGGGTTTAACTCTGGAAGTTGAGTGCACACATTGACACCCGTTCTGTTAGATAGCTGCGTTTTGGATTTAGAAGCAGATATTTCCCTGGGCTTACTGCTGTTTCTTCCTTATGCCGGTAATGGGCTGAAAACGCCTGTTTTGGGACTCTGCAGAGAAGATGTTTGCAGACTGCTGAATCCACACACGGGTTTAACTCTGTAAGTTGGGTGCACACATTGACAACTGTTCTGTTAGATAGCTGCGTTTTGGATTTAGAAGCAGATATTTCCCTGTGCTTACTGCTGTTTCTTCCATATGCCGGTAATGGGCTGAAAACGACTGTTTTGGGACTCTGCAGAGAAAGTGTTTGCAGACTGCTGAATCCACACACGGGTTTAACTCTGGAAGTTGAGTGCACACATTGACAACCGTTCTGTTAGATAGCTGCATTTTGGATTTAGAAGCAGATATTTCCCTGGGCTTACTGTTGTTTGTTCCATATGCCGGTAATGGGCTGATAACGCCTGTTTTGGGACTCTGCAGAGAAAGTGTTTGCAGACTGCTGAATCCACACTCGGGTTTAACTCTGGAAGTTGAGTGCACCCATTGACAACCGTTCTGTTAGATAGCTGCATTTTGGATGTAGAAGCAGATATTTCCCTGGGCTTACTGCTGTTTCTTCCATATGCCGGTAATGGGCTGAAAACGCCTGTTTTGGGACTCTGCAGAGAAAGTGTTTGCAGACTGCTGAATCCACACACGGGTTTAACTCTGGAAGTTGAGTGCACACATTGACAACCGTTCTGTTAGATAGCTGCGTTTTGGATTTAGAAGCAGATATTTCCCTGTGCTGACTGCTGTTTCTTCCATATGCCGGTAATGGGCTGAAAACGCCTGTTTTGGGACTCTGCAGAGAAAGTGTTTGCAGACTGCTGAATCCACACACGGGTTTAACTCTGGAAGTTGAGTGCACACATTGACAACCGTTCTGTTAGATAGCTGCGTTTTGGATTTAGAAGCAGATATTTCCCTGTGCTTACTGCTGTTTCTTCCATATGCCGGTAATGGGCTGAAAACGCCTGTTTTGGGACTCTGCAGAGAAAGTGTTTGCAGACTGATGAATCCACACACGGGTTTAACTCTGGAAGTTGAGTGCACACATTGACAACCGTTCTGTTAGATAGCTGCGTTTTGGATTTAGAAGCAGATATTTCCCTGGGCTTTCTGCTGTTTCTTCCTTATGCCGGTAATGGGCTGAAAACGCCTGTTTTGGGACTCTGCAGAGAAAGTGTTTGCAGACTGCTGAATCCACACACGGGTTTAACTCTGGAAGTTGAGTGCACACATTGAAAAGCGTTCTGTTAGATAGCTGCGTTTTGGATTTAGAAGCAGATATTTCCCTGTGCTGACTGCTGTTTCTTCCATATGCCGGTAATGGGCTGAAAACGCCTGTTTTGGGACTCTGCAGAGAAAGTGTTTGCAGACTGCTGAATCCACACACGGGTTTAACTCTGGAAGTTGAGTGCACACATTGACAACCGTTCTGTTAGATAGCTGCGTTTTGGATTTAGAAGCAGATATTTCCCTTTGCTTACTGCTGTTTCTTCCATATGCCGGTAATGGGCTGAAAATGCCTGTTTTGGGACTCTGCAGAGAAAGTGTTTGCAGACTGCTGAATCCACACACGGGTTTAACTCTGGAAGTTGAGTGCACACATTGACAACCGTTCTGTTAGATAGCTGCGTTTTGGATTTAGAAGCAGATATTTCCCTGTGCTTACTGCTGTTTCTTCCATAAGCCGGTAATGGGCTGAAAACGCCTGTTTTGGGACTCTGCAGAGAAAGTGTTTGCAGACTGCTGAATCCACACACGGGTTTAACTCTGGAAGTTGAGTGCACACATTGACAAACGTTCTGTTAGATAGCTGCGTTTTGGATTTAGAAGCAGATATTTCCCTGTGCTTACTGCTGTTTCTTCCATATGCCAGTAATGGGCTGAAAACGCCTGTTTTGGGACTCTGCAGAGAAAGTGTTTGCAGACTGCTGAATCCACACACGGGTTTAACTCTGGAAGTTGAGTGCACACATTGACAACCGTTCTGTTAGATAGCTGCGTTTTGGATTTAGAAGCAGATATTTCCCTGTGCTTACTGCTGTTTCTTCCATATGCCTGTAATGGGCTGAAAACGCCTGGTTTGGGACTCTGCAGAGAAGAAGTTTGCAGACTGCTGAATCCACACACGGGTTTAACTCTGGAAGTTGAGTGCACACATTGACAACCGTTCTGTTAGATAGCTGCGTTTTGGATTTAGAAGCAGATATTTCCCTGGGCTTACTGTTGTTTGTTGCATATGCCGGTAATGGGCTGATAACGCCTGTTTTGGGACTCTGCAGAGAAAGTGTTTGCAGACTGCTGAATCCACACTCGGGTTTAACTCTGGAAGTTGAGTGCACCCATTGACAACCGTTCTGTTAGATAGCTGCATTTTGGATTTAGAAGCAGATATTTCCCTGGGCTTACTGCTGTTTCTTCCATATGCCGGTAATGGGCTGAAAACGCCTGTTTTGGGACTCTGCAGAGAAAGTGTTTGCAGACTGCTGAATCCACACACGGGTTTAACTCTGGAAGTTGAGTGCACACATTGACAACCGTTCTGTTAGACAGCTGCGTTTTGGATTTAGAAGCAGATATTTCCCTGTGCTGACTGCTGTTTCTTCCATATGCCGGTAACGGGCTGAAAACGCCTGTTTTGGGACTCTGCAGAGAAAGTGTTTGCAGACTGCTGAATCCACACACGGGTTTAACTCTGGAAGTTGAGTGCACACATTGACAACCGTTCTGTTAGATAGCTGCGTTTTGGATTTAGAAGCAGATATTTCCCTGTGTTTACTGCTGTTTCTTCCATATGCCGGTAATGGGCTGAAAACGCCTGTTCTGGGACTCTGCAGAGAAAGTGTTTCCAGACTGCTGAATCCACACACGGGTTTAACTCTGGAAGTTGAGTGCACACATTGACAACCGTTCTGTTAGATAGCTGCGTTTTGGATTTAGAAGCAGATATTTCCCTGGGCTTACTGCTGTTTCTTCCTTATGCCGGTAATGGGCTGAAAACGCCTGTTTTGGGACTCTGCAGAGAAAGTGTTTGCAGACTGCTGAATCCACACACGGGTTTAACTCTGGAAGTTGAGTGCACACATTGAAAAGCGTTCTGTTAGATAGCTGCGTTTTGGATTTAGAAGCAGATATTTCCCTGTGCTGACTGCTGTTTCTTCCATATGCCGGTAATGGGCTGAAAACGCCTGTTTTGGGACTCTGCAGAGAAAGTGTTTGCAGACTGCTGAATCCACACACGGGTTTAACTCTGGAAGTTGAGTGCACACATTGACAACCGTTCTGTTAGATAGCTGCGTTTTGGATTTAGAAGCAGATATTTCCCTGTGCTTACTGCTGTTTCTTTCATATGCCGGTAATGGGCTGAAAACGCCTGTTTTGGGACTCTGCAGAGAAAGTGTTTGCAGACTGATGAATCCACACACGGGTTTAACTCTGGAAGTTGAGTGCACACATTGACAACCGTTCTGTTAGATAGCTGCGTTTTGGATTTAGAAGCAGATATTTCCCTGGGCTTTCTGCTGTTTCTTCCTTATGCCGGTAATGGGCTGAAAACGCCTGTTTTGGGACTCTGCAGAGAAAGTGTTTGCAGACTGCTGAATCCACACACGGGTTTAACTCTGGAAGTTGAGTGCACACATTGAAAAGCGTTCTGTTAGATAGCTGCGTTTTGGATTTAGAAGCAGATATTTCCCTGTGCTGACTGCTGTTTCTTCCATATGCCGGTAATGGGCTGAAAACGCCTGTTTTGGGACTCTGCAGAGAAAGTGTTTGCAGACTGCTGAATCCACACACGGGTTTAACTCTGGAAGTTGAGTGCACACATTGACAACCGTTCTGTTAGATAGCTGCGTTTTGGATTTAGAAGCAGATATTTCCCTTTGCTTACTGCTGTTTCTTCCATATGCCGGTAATGGGCTGAAAACGCCTGTTTTGGGACTCTGCAGAGAAAGTGTTTGCAGACTGCTGAATCCACACACGGGTTTAACTCTGGAAGTTGAGTGCACACATTGACAACCGTTCTGTTAGATAGCTGCGTTTTGGATTTAGAAGCAGATATTTCCCTGTGCTTACTGCTGTTTCTTCCATAAGCCGGTAATGGGCTGAAAACGCCTGTTTTGGGACTCTGCAGAGAAAGTGTTTGCAGACTGCTGAATCCACACACGGGTTTAACTCTGGAAGTTGAGTGCACACATTGACAAACGTTCTGTTAGATAGCTGCGTTTTGGATTTAGAAGCAGATATTTCCCTGTGCTTACTGCTGTTTCTTCCATATGCCAGTAAAGGGCTGAAAACGCCTGTTTTGGGACTCTGCAGAGAAAGTGTTTGCAGACTGCTGAATCCACACACGGGTTTAACTCTGGAAGTTGAGTGCACACATTGACAACCGTTCTGTTAGATAGCTGCGTTTTGGATTTAGAAGCAGATATTTCCCTGTGCTTACTGCTGTTTCTTCCATATGCCTGTAATGGGCTGAAAACGCCTGGTTTGGGACTCTGCAGAGAAGAAGTTTGCAGACTGCTGAATCCACACACGGGTTTAACTCTGGAAGTTGAGTGCACACATTGACAACCGTTCTGTTAGATAGCTGCGTTTTGGATTTAGAAGCAGATATTTCCCTGGGCTTACTGTTGTTTGTTCCATATGCCGGTAATGGGCTGATAACGCCTGTTTTGGGACTCTGCAGAGAAAGTGTTTGCAGACTGCTGAATCCACACTCGGGTTTAACTCTGGAAGTTGAGTGCACCCATTGACAACCGTTCTGTTAGATAGCTGCATTTTGGATTTAGAAGCAGATATTTCCCTGGACTTACTGCTATTTCTTCCATATGCCGGTAATGGGCTGAAAACGCCTGTTTTGGGACTCTGCAGAGAAAGTGTTTGCAGACTGCTGAATCCACACACGGGTTTAACTCTGGAAGTTGAGTGCACACATTGACAACCGTTCTGTTAGACAGCTGCGTTTTGGATTTAGAAGCAGATATTTCCCTGTGCTGACTGCTGTTTCTTCCATATGCCGGTAACGGGCTGAAAACGCCTGTTTTGGGACTCTGCAGAGAAAGTGTTTGCAGACTGCTGAATCCACACACGGGTTTAACTCTGGAAGTTGAGTGCACACATTGACAACCGTTCTGTTAGATAGCTGCGTTTTGGATTTAGAAGCAGATATTTCCCTGTGCTTACTGCTGTTTCTTCCATATGCCGGTAATGGGCTGAAAACGCCTGTTTTGGGACTCTGCAGAGAAAGTGTTTCCAGACTGCTGAATCCACACACGGGTTTAACTCTGGAAATTGAGTGCACACATTGACAACCGTTCTGTTAGATAGCTGCGTTTTGGATTTAGAAGCAGATATTTCCCTGGGCTTACTGCTGTTTCTTCCTTATGCCGGTAATGGGCTGAAAACGCCTGTTTTGGGACTCTGCAGAGAAAGTGTTTGCAGACTGCTGAATCCACACACGGGTTTAACTCTGGAAGTTGAGTGCACACATTGAAAAGCGTTCTGTTAGATAGCTGCGTTTTGGATTTAGAAGCAGATATTTCCCTGTGCTGACTGCTGTTTCTTCCATATGCCGGTAATGGGCTGAAAACGCCTGTTTTGGGACTCTGCAGAGAAAGTGTTTGCAGACTGCTGAATCCACACACGGGTTTAACTCTGGAAGTTGAGTGCACACATTGACAACCGTTCTGTTAGATAGCTGCCTTTTGGATTTAGAAGCAGATCTTTCCCTTTGCTTACTGCTGTTTCTTCCATATGCCGGTAATGGGCTGAAAATGCCTGTTTTGGGAGTCTGCAGAGAAAGTGTTTGCAGACTGCTGAATCCACACACGGGTTTAACTCTGGAAGTTGAGTGCACACATTGACAACCGTTCTGTTAGATAGCTGCGTTTTGGATTTAGAAGCAGATATTTCCCTGTGCTTACTGCTGTTTCTTCAATAAGCCGGTAATGGGCTGAAAACGCCTGTTTTGGGACTCTGCAGAGAAAGTGTTTGCAGACTGCTGAATCCACACACGGGTTTAACTCTGGAAGTTGAGTACACACATTGACAAACGTTCTGTTAGATAGCTGCGTTTTGGATTTAGAAGCAGATATTTCCCTGTGCTTACTGCTGTTTCTTCCATATGCCAGTAATGGGCTGAAAACGCCTGTTTTGGGACTCTGCAGAGAAAGTGTTTGCAGACTGCTGAATCCACACACGGGTTTAACTCTGGAAGTTGAGTGCACACATTGACAACCGTTCTGTTAGATAGCTGCGTTTTGGATTTAGAAGCAGATATTTCCCTGTGCTTACTGCTGTTTCTTCCATATGCCTGTAATGGGCTGAAAACGCCTGGTTTGGGACTCTGCAGAGAAGAAGTTTGCAGACTGCTGAATCCACACACGGGTTTAACTCTGGAAGTTGAGTGCACAGATTGACAACCGTTCTGTTAGATAGCTGCGTTTTGGATTTAGAAGCAGATATTACCCTGTGCTTACTGCTGTTTCTTCCATAGGCCGGTAAAGGGCTGAAAACGCCTGTTTTGGGACTCTGCAGAGAAGATGTTTACAGACTGCTGAATCCACACACGGGTTTAACTCTGTAAGTTGGGTGCACACATTGACAACCGTTCTGTTAGATAGCTGCGTTTTGGATTTAGAAGCAGATATTTCCCTGTGCTTACTGCTGTTTCTTCCATATGCCGGTAATGGGCTGAAAACGACTGCTTTGGGACTCTGCAGAGAAAGTGTTTGCAGACTGCTGAATCCACACACGGGTTTAACTCTGGAAGTTGAGTGCACACATTGACAACCGTTCTGTTAGATAGCTGCGTTTTGGATTTAGAAGCAGATATTTCCCTGGGCTTACTGTTGTTTGTTCCATATGCCGGTAATGGGCTGATAACACCTGTTTTGGGACTCTGCAGAGAAAGTGTTTGCAGACTGCTGAATCCACACTCGGGTTTAACTCTGGAAGTTGAGTGCACCCATTGACAACCGTTCTGTTAGATAGCTGCATTTTGGATTTAGAAGCAGATATTTCCCTGGGCTTACTGCTGTTTCTTCCATAGGCCGTTAATCGGCTGAAAACGCCTGTTTTGGGACTCTGCAGAGAAAGTGTTTGCAGACTGCTGAATCCACACACGGGTTTAACTCTGGAAGTTGAGTGCACACATTGACAACCGTTCTGTTAGATAGCTGCGTTTTGGATTTAGAAGCAGATATTTCCCTGGGCTTACTGCTGTTTCTTCCATATGCCGGTAATGGGCCGAAAACGCCTGTTTTGGGACTCTGCAGAGAAAGTGTTTGCAGACTGCTGAATCCACACACGGGTTTTAACTCTGGAAGTTGAGTGCACAGATTGACAACCGTTCTGTTAGATAGCTGCGTTTTGGATTTAGAAGCAGATATTTCCCTGTGCTTACTGCTGTTTCTTCCATATGCCGGTAACGGGCTGAAAACGCCTGTTTTGGGACTCTGCAGAGAAAGTTTTTGCAGACTGCTGAATCCACACACGGGTTTAACTCCGGAAGTTGAGTGCACACATTGACAACCGTTCTGTTAGATAGCTGTGTTTTGGATTTAGAAGTAGATATTTCCCTGGGATTACTGCTGTTTCTTCCATATGCCGGTAATGGGCTGAAAACGCCTGTTTTGGGACTCTGCAGAGAAAGTGTTTGCAGACTGCTGAATCCACACACGGGTTTAACTCTGGAAGTTGAGTGCACACATTGACAACCGTTCTGTTAGATAGCTGCGTTTTGGATTTAGAAGCAGATATTTCCCTGGGCTTAATGCTGTTTCTTCCTTATGCCGGTAATGGGCTGAAAACGCCTGTTTTGGGACTCTGCAGAGAAAGTGTTTGCAGACTGCTGAATCCACACACGGGTTTAACTCTGGAAGTTGAGTGCACACATTGACAACCGTTCTGTTACATAGCTGCGTTTTGGATTTAGAAGCAGATATTTCCCTGTGCTGACTGCTGTTTCTTCCATATGCCGGTAATGGGCTGAAAACGCCTGTTTTGGGACTCTGCAGAGAAAGTGTTTGCAGACTGCTGAATCCACAAACGGGTTTAACTCTCGAAGTTGAGTGCACACATTGACAACCGTTCTGTTAGATAGCTGCGTTTTGGATTTAGAAGCAGATATTTCCCTGTGCTGACTGCTGTTTCTTCCATATGCCGGTAACGGGCTGAAAACACCTGTTTTGGGACTCTGCAGAGAAAGTGTCCGCAGACTGCTGAATCCATACACGGGTTTAACTGTGGAAGTTGAGTGCACACATTGACAACCGTTCTTTTAGATAGCTGCGTTTTGGATTTAGAAGCAGATATTTCCCTGGGTTTACTGCTGTTTCTTCCATATGCTGGTAATGGGCTGAAAACGCCTGTTTTGGGACTCTGCAGAGAAGATGTTTGCAGACTGCTGAATCCACACACGGGTTTACCTCCGGGAGTTGAGTGTACACATTGACAACCGTTCTGTTAGATAGCTGCGTTTTGGATTTAGAAGCAGATATTTCCCTGTGCTTACTGTTGTTTCTTCCATATGCCGGTACTGGGCTGAAAACGCCTGTTTTGGGACTCTGCAGAGAAAGTGTTTGCAGACTGCTGAATCCACACACGGGTTTAACTCTGGAAGTTGAGTGCACACATTGAAAACCGTTCTGTTAGATAGCTGCGTTTTGTATTTAGAAGCAGATATTACCCTGTGCTTACTGCTGTTTCTTCAATATGCCGGTAATGGGCTGAAAACGCCTGTTTTGGGACTCTGCAGAGAAAGTGTTTGCAGACTGCTGAATCCACACACGGGTTTAACTCTGTAAGTTGAGTGCACACATTGACAACCGTTCTGTTAGATAGCTGCGTTTTGGATTTAGAAGCAGATATTTCCCTGTGCTGACTGCTGTTTCTTCCTTATGCCGGTAATGGGCTGAAAACGCCTGTTTTGGGACTCTGCAGAGAAAGTGTTTGCAGACTGCTGAATCCACACACGGGTTTAACTCTGGAAGTTGAGTGCACACATTGACAACCGTTCTGTTAGATAGCTGCGTTTTGGATTTAGAAGCAGATATTACCCTGTGCTGACTGCTGTTTCTTCAATATGCCGGTAATGGGCTGAAAACGCCTGTTTTGGGACTCTGCAGAGAAAGTGTTTGCAGACTGCTGAATCCACACACGGGTTTAACTCTGGAAGTTGAGTGCACACATTGACAACCGTTCTGTTAGATAGCTGCGTTTTGGATTTAGAAGCAGATATTTCCCTGTGCTTACTGCTGTTTCTTCCATATGCCGGTAATGGGCTGAAAACGTCTGTTTTGGGACTCTGCAGAGAAAGTGTTTGCAGACTGCTGAATCCACACACGGTTTTAACTCTGGAAGTTGAGTGCACACATTGACAACCGTTCTGTTAGATAGCTGCGTTTTGGATTTAGAAGCAGATATTTCCCTGTGCTTACTGCTGTTTCTTCCATATGCCGGTAATGGGCTGAAAACGCCTGTTTTGGGACTCTGCAGAGAAAGTGTTTGCAGACTGCTGAATCCACACACGGGTTTAACTCTGGAAGTTGAGTGCACACATTGACAACCGTTCTGTTAGATAGCTGCGTTTTGGATTTAGAAGCAGATATTTCCCTGTGCTTACTGCTGTTTCTTCCATATGCCGGTAATGGGCTGAAAACGCCTGTTTTGGGACTCTGCAGAGAAAGTGTTTGCAGACTGCTGAATCCACACACGGGTTTAACTCTGGAAGTTGAGTGCACACATTGACAACCGTTCTGTTAGATAGCTGCGTTTTGGATTTAGAAGCAGATATTTCCCTGTGCTGACTGCTGTTTCTTCCTTATGCCGGTAATGGGCTGAAAACGCCTGTTTTGGGACTCTGCAGAGAAAGTGTTTGCAGACTGCTGAATCCACACACGGGTTTAACTCTGGAAGTTGAGTGCACACATTGACAACCGTTCTGTTAGATAGCTGCGTTTTGGATTTAGAAGCAGATATTTCCCTGTGCTTACTGCTGTTTCTTCCATATGCCGGTAATGAGCTGAAAACGCCTGTTTTGGGACTCTGCAGAGAAAGTGTTTGCAGACTGCTGAATCCACACACGGGTTTAACTCTGTAAGTTCAGTGCACACATTGACAACCGTTCTGTTAGATAGCTGCGTTTTGGATTTAGAAGCAGATATTTCCCTGTGCTGACTGCTGTTTCTTCCTTATGCCGGTAATGGGCTGAAAACGCCTGTTTTGGGACTCTGCAGAGAAAGTGTTTGCAGACTGCTGAATCCACACACGGGTTTAACTCTGGAAGTTGAGTGCACACATTGAAAACCGTTCTGTTAGATAGCTTCGTTTTGGATTTAGAAGCAGATATTACCCTGTGCTTACTGCTGTTTCTTCAATATGCCGGTAATGAGCTGAAAACGCCTGTTTTGGGACTCTGCAGAGAAAGTGTTTGCAGACTGCTGAATCCACACACGGGTTTAACTCTGGAAGTTGAGTGCACACATTGACAACCGTTCTGTTAGATTGCTGCGTTTTGGATTTAGAAGCAGATATTTCCCTGTGCTTACTGCTGTTTCTTCCATATGCCGGTAATGGGCTGAAAACGTCTGTTTTGGGACTCTGCAGAGAAAGTGTTTGCAGACTGCTGAATCCACACACGGGTTTAACTCTGGAAGTTGAGTGCACACATTGACAACCGTTCTGTTAGATAGCTGCGTTTTGGATTTAGAAGCAGATATTTCCCTGTGCTTACTGCTGTTTCTTCCATATGCCGGTAATGGGCTGAAAACGCCTGTTTTGGGACTCTGCAGAGAAAGTGTTTGCAGACTGCTGAAATCACACACAGGTTTAACTCTGGAAGTTGAGTGCACACATTGACAACCGTTCTGTTAGATAGCTGCGTTTTGGATTTAGAAGCAGATATTTCCCTGTGCTGACTGCTGTTTCTTCCATATGCCGGTAATGGGCTGAAAACGCCTGTTTTGGGACTCTGCAGAGAAAGTGTTTGCAGACTGCTGAATCCACACACGGGTTTAACTCTGGAAGTTGAGTGCACACATTGACAACCGTTCTGTTAGATAGCTGCGTTTTGGATTTAGAAGCAGATATTTCCCTGTGCTTACTGCTGTTTCTTCCATATGCCGGTAATGGGCTGAAAACGCCTGTTTTGGGACTCTGCAGAGAAAGTGTTTGCAGACTGCTGAAATCACACACGGGTTTAACTCTGGAAGTTGAGTGCACACATTGACAACCGTTCTGTTAGATAGCTGCGTTTTGGATTTAGAAGCAGATATTTCCCTGTGCTTACTGCTGTTTCTTCCATATGCCGGTAATGGGCTGAAAACGCCTGTTTTGGGACTCTGCAGAGAAAGTGTTTGCAGACTGCTGAATCCACACACGGGTTTAACTCTGGAAGTTGAGTGCACACATTGACAACCGTTCTGTTAGATAGCTGCGTTTTGGATTTAGAAGCAGATATTTCCCTGTGCTGACTGCTGTTTCTTCCTTATGCCAGTAATGGGCTGAAAACGCCTGTTTTGGGACTCTGCAGAGAAAGTGTTTGCAGACTGCTGAATCCACACACGGGTTTAACTCTGGAAGTTGAGTGCACACATTGACAACCGTTCTGTTAGATAGCTGCGTTTTGGATTTAGAAGCAGATATTTCCCTGGGCTTACTGCGGTTTCTTCCATATGCCGGTAATGGGCTGATAACGCCTGTTTTGGGACTCTGCAGAGAAAGTGTTTGCAGACTGCTGAATCCACACACGGGTTTAACTCTGGAAGTTGAGTGCACACATTGACAACCGTTCTGTTAGATAGCTGTGTTTTGGATTTAGAAGCAGATATTTCCCTGTGGTTACTGCTGTTTCTTCCATATGCCGGTAATGGGCTGAAAACGCCTGTTTTGGGACTCTGCAGAGAAAGTGTTTGCAGACTGCTGAATCCACACACGGGTTTAACTCTGGAAGTTGAGTGCACACATTGAAAACCGTTCTGTTAGATAGCTGCGTTTTGGATTTAGAAGCAGATATTACCCTGTGCTTACTGCTGTTTCTTCAATATGCCGGTAATGGGCTGAAAACGCCTGTTTTGGGACTCTGCAGAGAAAGTGTTTGCAGACTGCTGAATCCACACACGGGTTTTAACTCTGGAAGTTGAGTGCACAGATTGACAACCGTTCTGTTAGATAGCTGCGTTTTGGATTTAGAAGCAGATATTTCCCTGTGCTTACTGCTGTTTCTTCCATATGCCGGTAACGGGCTGAAAACGCCTGTTTTGGGACTCTGCAGAGAAAGTTTTTGCAGACTGCTGAATCCACACACGGGTTTAACTCTGGAAGTTGAGTGCACACATTGACAACCGTTCTGTTAGATAGCTGCGTTTTGGATTTAGAAGCAGATATTTCCCTGTGCTTACTGCTGTTTCTTCCATATGCCGGTAATGGGCTGAAAACGCCTGTTTTGGGACTCTGCAGAGAAAGTGTTTGCAGACTGCTGAATCCACACACGGGTTTAACTCTGGAAGTTGAGTGCACACATTGACAACCGTTCTGTTAGATAGCTGCGTTTTGGATTTAGAAGCAGATATTTCCCTGTGCTGACTGCTGTTTCTTCCTTATGCCGGTAATGGGCTGAAAACGCCTGTTTTGGGACTCTGCAGAGAAAGTGTTTGCAGACTGCTGAATACACACACGGGTTTAACTCTGGAAGTTGAGTGCACACATTGACAACCGTTCTGTTAGATAGCTGCGTTTTGGATTTAGAAGCAGATATTTCCCTGTGCTTACTGCTGTTTCTTCCATATGCCGGTAATGGGCTGAAAACGCCTGTTTTGGGACTCTGCAGAGAAAGTGTTTGCAGACTGCTGAATCCACACACGGGTTTAACTCTGTAAGTTCAGTGCACACATTGACAACCGTTCTGTTAGATAGCTGCGTTTTGGATTTAGAAGCAGATATTTCCCTGTGCTGACTGCTGTTTCTTCCTTATGCCGGTAATGGGCTGAAAACGCCTGTTTTGGGACTCTGCAGAGAAAGTGTTTGCAGACTGCTGAATCCACACACGGGTTTAACTCTGGAAGTTGAGTGCACACATTGAAAACCGTTCTGTTAGATAGCTTCGTTTTGGATTTAGAAGCAGATATTACCCTGTGCTTACTGCTGTTTCTTCAATATGCCGGTAATGAGCTGAAAACGCCTGTTTTGGGACTCTGCAGAGAAAGTGTTTGCAGACTGCTGAATCCACACACGGGTTTAACTCTGGAAGTTGAGTGCACACATTGACAACCGTTCTGTTAGATTGCTGCGTTTTGGATTTAGAAGCAGATATTTCCCTGTGCTTACTGCTGTTTCTTCCATATGCCGGTAATGGGCTGAAAACGTCTGTTTTGGGACTCTGCAGAGAAAGTGTTTGCAGACTGCTGAATCCACACACGGGTTTAACTCTGGAAGTTGAGTGCACACATTGACAACCGTTCTGTTAGATAGCTGCGTTTTGGATTTAGAAGCAGATATTTCCCTGTGCTTACTGCTGTTTCTTCCATATGCCGGTAATGGGCTGAAAACGCCTGTTTTGGGACTCTGCAGAGAAAGTGTTTGCAGACTGCTGAATCCACACACGGGTTTAACTCTGGAAGTTGAGTGCACACATTGACAACCGTTCTGTTAGATAGCTGCGTTTTGGATTTAGAAGCAGATATTTCCCTGTGCTTACTGCTGTTTCTTCCATATGCCGGTAATGGGCTGAAAACGCCTGTTTTGGGACTCTGCAGAGAAAGTGTTTGCAGACTGCTGAAATCACACACGGGTTTAACTCTGGAAGTTGAGTGCACACATTGACAACCGTTCTGTTAGATAGCTGCGTTTTGGATTTAGAAGCAGATATTTCCCTGTGCTTACTGCTGTTTCTTCCATATGCCGGTAATGGGCTGAAAACGCCTGTTTTGGGACTCTGCAGAGAAAGTGTTTGCAGACTGCTGAATCCACACACGGGTTTAACTCTGGAAGTTGAGTGCACACATTGACAACCGTTCTGTTAGATAGCTGCGTTTTGGATTTAGAAGCAGATATTTCCCTGTGCTGACTGCTGTTTCTTCCTTATGCCAGTAATGGGCTGAAAACGCCTGTTTTGGGACTCTGCAGAGAAAGTGTTTGCAGACTGCTGAATCCACACACGGGTTTAACTCTGGAAGTTGAGTGCACACATTGACAACCGTTCTGTTAGATAGCTGCGTTTTGGATTTAGAAGCAGATATTTCCCTGGGCTTACTGCGGTTTCTTCCATATGCCGGTAATGGCTGATAACGCCTGTTTTGGGACTCTGCAGAGAAAGTGTTTGCAGACTGCTGAATCCACACACGGGTTTAACTCTGGAAGTTGAGTGCACACATTGACAACCGTTCTGTTAGATAGCTGTGTTTTGGATTTAGAAGCAGATATTTCCCTGTGGTTACTGCTGTTTCTTCCATATGCCGGTAATGGGCTGAAAACGCCTGTTTTGGGACTCTGCAGAGAAAGTGTTTGCAGACTGCTGAATCCACACACGGGTTTAACTCTGGAAGTTGAGTGCACACATTGAAAACCGTTCTGTTAGATAGCTGCGTTTTGGATTTAGAAGCAGATATTACCCTGTGCTTACTGCTGTTTCTTCAATATGCCGGTAATGGGCTGAAAACGCCTGTTTTGGGGACTCTGCAGAGAAAGTGTTTGCAGACTGCTGAATCCACACACGGGTTTTAACTCTGGAAGTTGAGTGCACAGATTGACAACCGTTCTGTTAGATAGCTGCGTTTTGGATTTAGAAGCAGATATTTCCCTGTGCTTACTGCTGTTTCTTCCATATGCCGGTAACGGGCTGAAAACGCCTGTTTTGGGACTCTGCAGAGAAAGTTTTTGCAGACTGCTGAATCCACACACGGGTTTAACTCCGGAAGTTGAGTGCACACATTGACAACCGTTCTGTTAGATAGCTGTGTTTTGGATTTAGAAGTAGATATTTCCCTGGGATTACTGCTGTTTCTTCCATATGCCGGTAATGGGCTGAAAACGCCTGTTTTGGGACTCTGCAGAGAAAGTGTTTGCAGACTGCTGAATCCACACACGGGTTTAACTCTGGAAGTTGAGTGCACACATTGACAATCGTTCTGTTAGATAGCTGCGTTTTGGATTTAGAAGCAGATATTTCCCTGGGCTTACTGCTGTTTCTTCCTTATGCCGGTAATGGGCTGAAAACGCCTGTTTTGGGACTCTGCAGAGAAAGTGTTTGCAGACTGCTGAATCCACACACGGGTTTAACTCTGGAAGTTGAGTGCACACATTGACATCCGTTCTGTTACATAGCTGCGTTTTGGATTTAGAAGCAGATATTTCCCTGTGCTGACTGCCTGTTTCTTCCATATGCCGGTAATGGGCTGAAAACGCCTGTTTTGGGACTCTGCAGAGAAAGTGTTTGCAGACTGCTGAATCCACAAACGGTTTAACTCTCGAAGTTGAGTGCACACATTGACAACCGTTCTGTTAGATAGCTGCGTTTTGGATTTAGAAGCAGATATTTCCCTGTGCTGACTGCTGTTTCTTCCATATGCCGGTAACGGGCTGAAAACACCTGTTTTGGGACTCTGCAGAGAAAGTGTCCGCAGACTGCTGAATCCATACACGGGTTTAACTGTGGAAGTTGAGTGCACACATTGACAACCGTTCTTTTAGATAGCTGCGTTTTGGATTTAGAAGCAGATATTTCCCTGGGTTTACTGCTGTTTCTTCCATATGCTGGTAATGGGCTGAAAACGCCTGTTTTGGGACTCTGCAGAGAAGATGTTTGCAGACTGCTGAATCCACACACGGGTTTACCTCCGGGAGTTGAGTGTACACATTGACAACCGTTCTGTTAGATAGCTGCGTTTTGGATTTAGAAGCAGATATTTCCCTGTGCTTACTGTTGTTTCTTCCATATGCCGGTACTGGGCTGAAAACGCCTGTTTTGGGACTCTGCAGAGAAAGTGTTTGCAGACTGCTGAATCCACACACGGGTTTAACTCTGGAAGTTGAGTGCACACATTGAAAACCGTTCTGTTAGATAGCTGCGTTTTGGATTTAGAAGCAGATATTACCCTGTGCTTACTGCTGTTTCTTCAATATGCCGGTAATGGGCTGAAAACGCCTGTTTTGGGACTCTGCAGAGAAAGTGTTTGCAGACTGCTGAATCCACACACGGGTTTAACTCTGTAAGTTGAGTGCACACATTGACAACCGTTCTGTTAGATAGCTGCGTTTTGGATTTAGAAGCAGATATTTCCCTGTGCTGACTGCTGTTTCTTCCTTATGCCGGTAATGGGCTGAAAACGCCTGTTTTGGGACTCTGCAGAGAATGTGTTTGCAGACTGCTGAATCCACACACGGGTTTAACTCTGGAAGTTGAGTGCACACATTGAAAACCGTTCTGTTAGATAGCTGCGTTTTGGATTTAGAAGCAGATATTACCCCTGTGCTTACTGCTTTTTCTTCAATATGCCGGTAATGGGCTGAAAACGCCTGTTTTGGGACTCTGCAGAGAAAGTGTTTGCAGACTGCTGAATCCACACACGGGTTTAACTCTGGAAGTTGAGTGCACACATTGACAACCGTTCTGTTAGATAGCTGCGTTTTGGATTTAGAAGCAGATATTTCCCTGTGCTTACTGCTGTTTCTTCCATATGCCGGTAATGGGCTGAAAACGTCTGTTTTTGGGACTCTGCAGAGAAAGTGTTTGCAGACTGCTGAATCCACACACGGTTTTAACTCTGGAAGTTGAGTGCACACATTGACAACCGTTCTGTTAGATAGCTGCGTTTTGGATTTAGAAGCAGATATTTCCCTGTGCTTACTGCTGTTTCTTCCATATGCCGGTAATGGGCTGAAAACGCCTGTTTTGGGACTCTGCAGAGAAAGTTTTTGCAGACTGCTGAAATCACACACGGGTTTAACTCTGGAAGTTGAGTGCACACATTGACAACCGTTCTGTTAGATAGCTGCGTTTTGGATTTAGAAGCAGATATTTCCCTGTGCTTACTGCTGTTTCTTCCATATGCCGGTAATGGGCTGAAAACGCCTGTTTTGGGGACTCTGCAGAGAAAGTGTTTGCAGACTGCTGATCCACACACGGGTTTTAACTCTGGAAGTTGAGTGTACACATTGACAACCGTTCTGTTAGATAGCTGCGTTTTGGATTTAGAAGCAGATATTTCCCTGTACTTACTGCTGTTTCTTCCATATGCCGGTAATGGGCTGAAAACGCCTGTTTTTGGGACTCTGCAGAGAAAGTGTTTGCAGACTGCTGAATCCACACACGGGTTTAACTCTGGAAGTTGAGTGCACACATTGACAACCGTTCTGTTAGATAGCTGCGTTTTGGATTTAGAAGCAGATATTTCCCTGTGCTGACTGCTGTTTCTTCCTTATGCCGGTAATGGGCTGAAAACGCCTGTTTTGGGACTCTGCAGAGAAAGTGTTTGCAGACTGCTGAATCCACACACGGGTTTAACTCTGGAAGTTGAGTGCACACATTGACAACCGTTCTGTTAGATA